>NW_019174389.1:1770865-2012667 GCF_002260705.1 Seriola dumerili | reverse complement strand
CAACTATAAATGTGCAAAAGGATCAGGACACTAAATTAAGACAAGACACAAGAGAACACAACAAAACTCTCAGGCTGAGACGCCACTAAACCAGCAGTCCCCATGCTGAAAGCCTCTGCCCTTCTGCTGCTGGGACCAGAGTTTTTAAAGCCTTCCTTCCCAGGCCAGGTGCATCTCATGAAGTAATCAGGGTGGGCCCAGGCAGAGCTATAGGGAAGGGACAGGGGAAAGGACAGAAAACACTGGGAAGGCATGCTGGTCAAAAAGGTGCTCAAACAAGGTCATACACAAAAAAAGCCAACTTAGTTGCTGCCACTGGATTACAGATGAGCAGCCAAAACAAATAGCTGTAAGTGGGTGCCACTCCCACTAGATACAAAATAGAACACATCACCCTTCCCACAACTGGTGTTTCTTCATCTAAACTGTTACACCCCACCTTTAATTGGGCCCTAAGGGGTGCACAAAACTCCACCAGTGATCCAACAAACTCATAAGACTCTAAAATAATAAAGGATTTATTCAACATAAATGTGCAAAAGGATCAGGACACTAAATTAAGACAAGACACAAGAGAACACAACAAAACTCTCAGGCTGAGACGCCACTAAACCAGCAGTCCCCATGCTGAAAGCCTCTGCCCTTCTGCTGCTGGGACCAGAGTTTTTAAAGCCTTCCTTCCCAGGCCAGGTGCATCTCATGAAGTAATCAGGGTGGGCCCAGGCAGAGCTATAGGGAAGGGACAGGGGAAAGGACAGAAAACACTGGGAAGGCATGCTGGTCAAAAAGGTGGCTCAAACAAGGTCATACACAAAAAAGCCAACTTAGTTGCTGCCACTGGATTTACAGATGAGCAGCCAAAACAAATAGCTGTAAGTGGGTGCCACTCCCACTAGATACAAAATGGTTACCACCATGAGGTGAACAAATATCACAGAACACACATCATTGCATTTACCCACAACAATCAATCAGTACAGGTGACCAACACAAACGTGGAGTGCGACAGCCACAAACTAGAGGGGTCACACCAAGTAGACCAATGACAAAGTTGCTGCCACATCCCAACAGCATTACAAAGACCCAACAAAAGTGAACTACCACGACACAAAATAGACACCAGGTGGTCTTCAACCACAAGCTACTGTGGCAAATGTAGACAACCAGCAAAACATACACTGACCTGATGAACTGGGAGGCCAAACCCACCACACTAGGATCCAAAGATCTGTAGAGTGACTATATACCCCCATAAGACCCCTCTAAAATAATAAAGGGTTTATTCAACATAAATGTGCAAAAGGATCAGGACACTAAGTTAAGACCACATGAGAACACAACAAAAACTCTCAGGCTGAGACGCCACTAAACCAGCAGTCTCCATGCTGAAAGCCTCTGCCCTTCTGCTGCTGGGACCAGAGTTTTTAAAGCCTTCCTTCCCAGGCCAGGTGCATCTCATGAAGTAATCAGGGTGGGCCCGGGCGGAGCTATACGGGAGACAGGACAGGGAAAGGACAGAAAACACCAGGAAGGAATGCTGCCATAACATAAACTAACATACCGTAACAACTTCTCTTTTAGATTCTATTCCAACTGGGTTGTTTAAGGATGTTTTACCTTTAAGTAGCACTTCCATATTAGACTTTTTTAAATCTGATAATCTTATTATTTAATGTTATTATTATTACTTGGTGCTGCTATCATTGGTGCTGATATTATTAATAACACAATTACACCTGTAAGTATCACCACTATTATTATCATTAAAATAACCAGACTGACAGTGCTTGAATACAACAGTATACACTGATATTTCTGCTTTCTCTTTTCATTTATTTCTTCCCATTTCTCTCCTCCCAACCCACCAGTCCAGGCAGACAGCTGCCCACCCTGTATCCGCTTGTGTTGGAGGTTTTTTCCTGTTCAAAGGGGGTTTTTCCTCTCCGCTGTTGCCTAGCTCAACTCTACTCATTGTTGGAACTGTCAGGGTTTCTCTTTTCTACAGTATTGCAAGGTCTTGACCTTACTCTGTAAAGTCCCTTGAGATAATGATATGTTATCATCAGTGCTGTATAAATAAAACTGGATTGAACTGAATTAAATCCTCTCCACTGTTCAGGGGATTGATGTATAAATAACTCACAGGGAGGGTTGTCACAGGGTAACGGAAAAGTTACACTTCCTTTACTGTCAGTGTAGGAGGCAAAGCTCAAGAAACAACAAACTGCAGTCGTTTTACCTCTCGAGGAGTGTGTGTATTTGCCAGATTCCTTTGAGCTTCTACTTCGTGGCCAGAGAGCGTCATCTCCCCGTTACCAGCAGGAACCTGACAAAGCAAAAAGACACATACAGTATGCCACTTTCCTCCTTTTTCTGAGAAGGGAATTTATCATCTGGGCAAAGTGTTTTGATTCGGCCAATGATTCATCCATGAATAGCACAAGTTGTTGTCATGGAGAGGGCAGCTCTTTTACACAGAAAAGGAAATTTTATATGTCCTACTCTAGTCTCCTTCTCTTGAGCGGACTGTTAACAATTTAACAAAACAAAATACTGTATAAGCCACGGCACAACCTTGATGAAAGCTCACCTGTACTGTAAGCAAATTGTCCCTTTCTGTTTCCTCAGAGTTCCTGTAGGCCACACCACCATCTCCATTACCCGTTGCCACCTGGGAGGAGTCAAATATTGGGGAATGTTACTGTAAAATGCTTAAGACCACAGTGGCAATTTCCATGCAAAATGATGATGATGTATGACATCCAGAGCAATGATTACAGATTATTTTCACTATCAACTAATCTCTTGATTATTATCTCAATTGTTTCAAGTGGGCTTCTAAGAATCATCACAAGGATTGCTTTTTAAATTTTCGTTATTATTATTGGGCAGGCCAATAAAAACAAACTCTCATAAATTTATCTCATGAACTCACCCATTCACTAGATGAATAAGACCCACCGTCGTTCCCATTTCTCGTGTAGAGCGGCAGCACAGGGTCCATGCTTATTTGTCTTCAACGCCCAGTGGTTATTGGGAGCTGTTATAAATATCCTGACTGAAGTCCCAACGCGGAAGTGACTAAAAGTTATAAGTTTTAATAATGAAACTACACTGCCCGCGCGACGTAAACGTCCCACCCACGGTTCGAAAAGGCAACAACCTCTCAAAGTAACACAGGTCACTCAGTTATCTACAGACCTGACAACTGTTGGAAAAGTTTATCTCTGCTATTTAGGACGAGGTCATTACTTTCTTCTTTCTCTGCTCGTCCTTCCCAGTCAGACAGGTGAGTTTCCTTACAAGTTTCGCTGGCGCTGACGTCGGAAGGCGTCGTCAAGAAACCGGGGGAGGAAACGTTAGATGTCACAACGGCTGAACATGACACCTCTGTATTTTTTTGGATGTACTACTGGCTGTATTGCGATTCAAAATCTGCTTTTACTGTCAAAATGCGTTATGAAATAAAATTGCTATGGAAATTCGCGTGAAAAACTGACTAAGTCGCACCATTTAGGTATTTGAAGTATGCAGTCCACGTGATCCCCCCTCTCCCCTCCCTCAGGTAAATGTCCTGAGGATTATATGATTGTTAAATATGTGCTTAACCTAATGGTATTAAGTATGATGCTTCAAAAGACTGTTGGTGGCTGTTTTCTTTATATTTGCCAAAATAAATATATTTACTGCAGAAAATTCCAGGAATTCTTCTGTCATTACCTTTAATGACTTACTGATTTTCATTTATTTTTGTTTACATTGAAAATCAGCCATTATTGTCAACTGAACTGAGCAGGAACCTTGAATCAAGTATACTTTTTTCAGTAAGAACACATTTACAGTGTAGATGTCACCTGCTGCTGCACTTGCTACACTGCTGCTAAACCCATCCTTATTCTGATTAAAACAGTTAATAAGGATATATAAACGCAAGTTTGTCAATTTAACAATTAACGGCCATTTTGAAACATGAGACAAACATTTAAGTCAAGTTGCATTCTAGGGTTAAGGTAGCAATTGCAGGGAACAGCAATATATTTCACCATTATTGCAATTCTGCAGTTGCAATTCTTCATGGTCACCAGTAGAGGCCGACAAAGTTCATATGAACTTCTTAACAAGTGGCCTGTGCATATTCTCATTTGTCCAGGTCATGGTATCCTGAAGGAGTTTTAAATCAAAACGCAACTGGACTTGATTATTTGTCTGGGAAGACGTTTCACCTCTCATCCAAGAGGCTTCATCAGTTCGTGTACGCATCTGACCAGGCTGGGACTGGTCTTAACAAGTGTTTTAAATGGTTTTCACACCATGCTAATAATGCCCACAGGAACAGGCACATTGTATCATATCATGTGACATATCATGTTAAAACTGTCTAAATTGTATTGATAAAATATGCTTGATGTTTAATAAAATACCATCTGTATTGTGTTTTCAGTTATTTTGATTATAGCTATTAACAGCAACAGCTACACTAACAGCTGCAACAAAGCTGTTAATCAAGCACAGTTTGTACACACAGGTGCAGAAAACAACTGAAATCACCTGTGTGGGTGTTCCTCAGGTGTGCAAGGGGTTTTCTGCAAAAATCTGCATTTGGGCAGAGCCAACCCTTATCATCATTGACAACCTCTGACCTCTATAATACAACCTCTATAAATTCTTTCAATATAACTTTTTTGGCCTCATCTGACTGAAGACCTTCTGGCACATTCAGCATTGCCCTTATCAAACAGTTGTGTTTGAAGCTGATACACAAAGTGACATAATGACCCATAATGACTCAACAAACCCAAACACATGTAACAAAGTTTTCTTTATGTAAGAAGGAAGCTGTTTATTTTCTTAATATTTCTATGCATAATCTGAGGACCTGAGCCACTCCACAGTAGCACTGTGATTTAGATATTTTGTAGTATACAAAATAGAAGACAAGCAGAGATGTCGCCCAACATACATCAAAAAAAAAATAAAGCAAAGTATATAATTTCAACCTAAAGTGACAGTGATTTAGTTGATGCCAGGACGTTTATGTATCTGCTAACATATATATGAAATCTAATATTATTTTTGCCTGTTGTCAACCCAGCATTCAGTATTTTCAAATCTCTCTGTGTGTGACAGAGACTCGGAAGTGCACTGTTAACAATGTCTTTGACTTGTCTGGTCATGCAGACTTGGTACAACATGAATGAAATTTCCTCTGATCATGGATACAGTATCAACAGTGATGCTCATTTCCATGTGCAAGAAAACAGCTGCTTCTCAGAACTCTCCAGTGTTTATAGACCTGTTCTATATACGGCCTGGAGAGGGCGACAGAGGGATTTAAAACAGAGCAGGTACCATGAAATTTAAAACAGATGAACTCTTTTTCAGAGTTCTCTTAATCAAAGCACAGAATAACTTATACATATATATATATATATCTTTTTTTTTTCTTAAAGTAAACATTCACAGTTCACACCGCATCATTTCCTCCTTGGCGTGCCTCCTGAGACATCTGCTCCTGCTCATCTTCCATCTTAATATTGCCCTCTATCTGATCAGCAGGGCAAGGCTCTGAAGGTTGCTGTTCCTCCTCCAAACCCTCTGAGCACTGGGCTTCTTCTGCTTCCTGCTCCTCCTCTGGATCTCCTTTATTGTCTGGGTCACTCTTTGCCACGTTGTCCTGTGTCTTTCCATAGTCCATGTCCTTGTCTTTAATGTCTTTCTGACTGCCCAGTTGCCCACATTCAGCTTCCTCTGCTGCGCTGTCAAAAACCTGGTCCTTGTCCCCATTTTCTTTTGGGCTGTACAGTTCACATGTAGACAGACCGCTTCCGAAGGCTCCCGCCTCCTCTCCAGCTGACCTCCTGTGCTGTCTCGTGGGCGGGCGCCTCTTGAATGATAGTCGCACACGGGTCTGTGTGGACAAAACAAGTAATAGCCAGCAGGTAATTTAGATCATGTTTTCAAAAAATTCAAATGTCTAGTATTAAAAAAGGGAAAATTTTATATTTAATATCAAATCATTTGTATGATTAAGATGTTTCTGGCAGCTATCCAAGTGTAATCAGCATATGCGTGAGAGTAGTGCACAAAAAGGTACCTAGAAACTCTAACTAGGCTAAGGGGATTACATCTTCAATCCCCCTTGCAGCAGCACTTATGCACTATAGTAGCATCTTGCTCCAGCTTATCTGAGGCCTGCTTAAACAGGAGATGCAGAACACCCACTGAGAAACACGTCAACAGCTACAAGGACCATGTGGCCAGCTGTGATGTCACAGCTCACTCGGTGAATAGCGTGAGAAACACTTAAGGGGCCTCAGTGTGACAGCAGCTCATGGCTGTCATTCAGTGACTCAGAACTTGTGCAAAAACCCAAACAAACATAAGATACATAGGAGTACCCATCTATTCAAAAATACTTACAAATGATCTGCAATATTGAAAATATATCAGTATGGTCAATGCTACATTTTGGCCTTCTGCCTGATACATGCAGTAATACTATAAAATCAGTCCAACTGCATTATACTGAGATGTTGTAACAAATAGCCCAGATCTATTTTTCCTTCATATTGTCAAGCTACTGTGCATCTTTGCATGAGTCCATATATTTACCTTGTTGATGCTCGGCAGTGGGGCGCCCTCAGGAGGGCTGTCAAAGCTGACGGGATCCTCCTCCTCACTGGACAGCTGTGAGGTCCGCAGGGTGGGGCTCAGGGGGCTCGGGGGGCTGCAGGGCGTGGTGGGGGACAAAGGTGCTGGTTGCAGCTTCACCTCTGGGCTCTTGGGCGAAGGCAGAAGAGCAGTGGGAGACAGAGCAAGGTTGGCCTGCAGGGGGGAAGGGAACATCCTGAGGCCCAGACACTATAATCTCTTTAGTACATTGTGTTCTAATAAAACTTAATTAGAAGACAACACCTTTAACTATTGCTACTATATTTATTTAAACAGCACTTATCAAAACCAACATACAACAAACCTTGGATGAGAGTAAGATTGTCTTAAATATTAAACCATTTCAACATAGGAAATCATTAGGAGAAGGTTCATTAAGGAGAAGGAAATATTAAACTGTAATTTCTTTAAACACAGGTATATTATTTTCTTTAAAATGTAAAAATTAAACAGTTTACAATTGATAGTATTTCTAGTCACCAAGTTGGCAGTATTCCTCTTTAAAATATAATATTATAGCTTTGCTTGAAAAGTATAAAAGGATTTTGTTACAAATATTATTCAGGTTTGCATTTACGACACTGCTCTGTTAGTACCTGTCACCTCTCTGCTTTGAAAACTCACTGCCAGGAGTATGTCCTGAAATTCCCTCTTAAGTATTGTAAACAACACCTGTCGTCTTCAGTCTGAGAAGCGGACTACATAAAATCCTGAGTTAGCACCCGACCACTGTTCAAGTTTAGAGGAGAGCATCCTACCTGCACTGGGGAAAAGAGGAAGAGGGAGAAGCGGCAGCCCTTTTGTCCCATGGCTGCCCACCGTGTGAACTTTTAACTAAAGGAGTAATGGTGGAGAGTTGGAGCCTCACTGGAGGCTGGGTGGCCCTTGATCCCATTAGCTCATTAATCTGAGCTGATTGTGGCGTCAGGGACAAGCCCTTCCTCTTTTTCCTCAGCATGTGAGCAGCTCACGCACCAGTGTAAACTGAACAGTGGGTGGCAGTAAAGCTTTAAATATCCCTGATAAGAGAAAACTCCTGACTACATGCTACAGCTTATAATAACACATCATTGGTGATGCAAGCTGTCGTTTTGTTTCCTCTTTCCCTCACAAATTATTCGAATGTTGCCAGATGCATGCACCAACCTGCAGTTTCTCAATGATGGGGGAGTTCTTCATCTTGATCTTAAAGGGATTTGAGGAGACAGCAGTTTTCTGCAGGAGAACACGGTCAGACCAGGGTTCATGAAAAGACAAATTCAGAAATCATTCACAAAAGCTAACAGTGACATGAATTAGTGTTACTGTGCGTCATTATGCAGCACACTGGGACATACTGGCACAATCCCGGTATTAAGACTACATTAGATATATTAAATAGTATTAAATACATACAACTTACAAAATAATGTTTTTATAGCACATGCTCATGATGTATACATTTTTGCACTTTGGTTGTGCTGTGTTCTTTTCGATTGGCCATGATGCAAACAGAGGTTTGTGTGGTTTGTTTCATCGTTATTTTTACTGGAAGAAACAGCAGCATTTTCTTAGTGTTTTAGTCAGAAGACAAACGGATGAAATTGCAGATCTGGGAAAACTTCAATTTCTGCTTTGTTGAAATGGTGAGGCTGCGATGTAAATGTACAGTAAACAAATCAAGTCTGTTTTCTGGGGATTTGCTTTGTATATTAAGAAAGCACATCTGGAGCACGTGACTCAGTAAAAGAAAAAAATTACTCACATCTGATTCTTCATTATCATCTTTTTGATGCTGCAGCTTCAGAGAACATGGAGGTCTTCTTCGAAATGACAACTACAGAGAAAAAGCACAAGAAGAGTAAATAAAATCTGTAAACACGCAGTTTTTTTGTTTTGTACATTTTTGTTTGGATGCTGTTGCATATAAGATATAAATAAAGTGCATTACCTCATCGTTTGAGGTGGGCATTGGTAGAATATGACCTTTGAACCTTCCAGCCAGTTCAGCCACAGATGGCTTGGATGGAGACTCCTTCTGGGAAAAAAAACAACAACTTTTGATTAAACACCTGAATAATACTTTATATTAACATCAGTCTTGATACACTGTCACATTTTAAAATTAATATAATGCCTCTCATGAGCTGAGGACATAACTGGTAAATATGTGAAATATAGGAGCGGAGCAAGGATTCCTTGCATTGTTTTTCTCACTTTCATGATACAAACTGCCCAAGTGCATCATAGTGAGACTCTTGGGAAATACTCATATACATATAGAACATTAGAAAATGTTAATGCACTGCATGAGGTCAGTGGTTTTATCTGAAGTATTTCGATCACATTCAAATGGATGTCAGAGATTAGTGATCAATCAACAATTATCACAATCAAACAATTCAAAATAAAAACATGAAGTATGTAGTGTAAGATGAGAAATGATTATGGTCTTTGAGATCCTTGTTTTCATCCTCGCACATTGAACATCCACTCTGACATCAGCACCATGAACTCTTTTTGTGTAGATGGTGAGAGATATAAAACAGCTTCCTCAGAAAACCACCAAGATGAATTTGCAGGTAAGAGTTTGAAAATGTAACAAATTAAAATTATAACTGATCCCTTTGTTTTTGATCACTTGATTCCCTTGTTGCATCTGGAAATCCCTTTGTTTTTTACTTCTCAGTGTGTGAAACTTTGAAACAGAAAATGTGGCATGGCAACCCTTTGCAAAAGCTGAATGACGTTGTAAAGGGGAGTTACTTTCTGCTCAGTGGAGCACATATATCAACACCATAAATAAAGATAAAGATTCAAAACATTATTTCTTGAGAAACCAATGAAAGTGTTGAAAAATGCCCCAACTAGCAACAGATCTGCCTCTTTAACCAGATCTGCACCATTTTTTGCATAATCCTGCTGACAAACAAACAAACAAACCAGCAAACAAACAGACACAGGTGAAAACATAACGTCCTTCGGGGAGGTAATAAAGACAGCTAAAAAAAAACAGTACATTTGTATTAAGCATTGAGAGTGCACACAGCAGCTGAACGAGGAGATCATCTGAGATAAAGAACGTTTCACTTCCCTCTTCTCAACAGTAAAATGCTCATGGGCTGAGAAACACAGCAGGGAGGGGAGAATATACAAAAAAGAAAAGAGAAAAAGTCAAAGAGTCAACCAGTGTGTTCAGTGCTGTCCTTGGAGGAACTCATCTCATCTCCTGCTACAAAGCGTATTTTATGGGTTTGGACACAGGAAGTGAGCCCCCTCTCTCCACAGCTGTTCAACATCACGCCGCAGCCTGTGACAGGAGGGACCTGTCCTTGCAGCCTCACACTGTTATCACTTCTTGGCTCCTTTATTTTTTTTTCTGTCTCTCCCACTATTCCCAAGCTGATTGCTAAACTTCCCTCCTCCACGCTGCCCTTTGATGACCATTAACTCACTCCAACATATCTGTGGTCTAAGTGATTAGTTGGCTAATGGCTGCAGGCAGGAATGTGCACCAACGTCAGTCTTGAAAACAACCCTCCAGCGTTACTCTGTTTACCGGGTTCTGGTCATTTTTGTGCCAAGTATTTGGACTGTGAATGGGTCGAGCTGTTTGTTTACGGTCCGAGCTGGGCCAGAACTGTGCAGAATCTCATGCATCGTGTCACAGTTTAATGATTTGCATTGAACAGTCACTGCTGCTTGAGGTGCTCCTCCCTTTCTCTTTCTGGCTTTCATGCTACATGTCATTTCAATCCTGCTTTTATTGACCACTAAAAAGCTCATGCTTCTCCTCACAGCTGCCAACTCTGTCACATTTCCTGGGTGTGCACTCTCAGCTCCCTCCCTCTCTGCGCGGTTTGAGCTGTAGCCCATGGAAACATGGATCTTGCAAGCTTCAGATACACACATTCCACATTTTAATCACACACTTTATTTTTTTTTTTCCCCCTCTTGTTCTCAACATGACCTCACCACCTTGCACCCTCCACCCAAACCTATTACAGCATCAGCTAGCCCTGCGGTGCCTCTGTTAATGCCTCTCTGCGCTGCCTCTTTGTCCTAATCCACATCCCAACCCTTTTCCTGAGCTCTCTTTTCTCATCTGTGATAAACAGCAATCACCAGGGACCACCCACCCTCTGCGCCATTATTTTGTAACCTCTAATTGTTTAACTCTTTCCTGTCCTTCAAAAACAAAGGCCTCCTTAAGAGCACAAACTCAAGTCACAATGGTAAAGGCAAAGGAAGTGGGGCTTTGTTTGGTTACAGTTTTGCTCAGATATTTTGGGTGAAAAAAAAAAAATCAAGGTTGGCCAACTTTATTTAAATAGCACACAGACAGAACGACTACTCAACCTCTCAAACACACAATCAATCATTTCTTTGTTCTTTCAGTTACTTCTGGTTTAAAAAAAACCCCACATTTCTACATATGTGTTGAGGAAAATCTCTGCACTTTACTGCAAATGTTAGGAATGGAGTTTGGTCATGTACAGCAAAGATTATATTGTCCATATTCTGATCATTTATCAGTTACTTGCAAAAGTGACTTAAAAAGGGCTCATCAGTGTTAACTATTCAACAATGTTCTAGTTTTAGAAGAAGTCATTTCAGATCCATTAATATCCAGCTGTGTGTCTTCTCACAGCAAGCTCTTATCTTCAATGAGCTGCTTCATGCAGAAAATAAGGTCATGCAAATACCTCCTTATAATATACCCTTACCATGCATATAGCGTATAAGCTAATAGATGCAGTTTTATTCCTGTTTATAGTTAAAAATGTCTGTGGAAGGTATTACAAACTTCCACTAATACTTTAGAGCTGCAGCTGAACTTATTCTGTTGTTTTTTTAGTTTTTTTTTTATCTGCAATGATTTAAATAGCATTTTACAGAGACATTGTCAGCAGCTTTATAAATATAATATATATATATATATATATAAGATATTAATATACTAATCTTGAACTTTTAATTTAATTATTTGTTTGTCTTTGTCTTTTAATTGAAAATGTTAATGCAAACATCATTTTCTGTCAATTAAAATGTTTCACTAAAATGACCAAAGAGGCAGATTATTTCAGGGAGCCATAAAAGGTTGGTTATCAGGACACACACACATGTTGAACTCAGCTGGGACCCCAAGCTCCCTGAAAGAGTGGGAAACTTTGATTCACTGCAGGAAAGAGCAGGGCAAACTCTATTTCTGGGGCTCCAGGCCTGGGAAAAAGCCCCAGAGCTGTGTAGGCAGCCTGGATCACAGCTCTGCTCTGTAACCCCTCAGCTCCTCAGAGAGTGTCCCTGGATATGCTAGACCACATCTGAAACGTAGTGTAATCTCGTCACATACAGAGCTATTGAGCATGTCTAAACAAGGACACGATGGAAAAAAAACAAAGCCTTACCGATGTGATGGAGGTTTTCCAAAAGTTGGCCTGGGTCGACAATCTAATTTAGAACCGACTTCCCTACTACAGTTCCACGTACAGTAAAGACGTAATGTACTATTATAAAAAAACTTTACTTTGACAAATAAGGACATTTTGTGTTATTTAATAGCATGATTGAAATGATGAAAAAAAAAAAAGGTAATTTATGCTTGTAGCAAAACAGACATACAATGGAATAGTGGAGGCCTAAAGGATAGTGTCATAAAACAGTTTGTTAGTCTGAATCATAGACTGTAAATAAAGATGGACGTAGCCTCCATGACATCACCCACAGGTTTCTGGAGAGCAGTTTTGAAGCTCAGAGTGAGCTGCTCCGCCTTCCCCATCTTGGCAGAGCCTGACTCCGCCAAGCTCCCGGCTAATTCAAAAATGGGCAAAGAGATGGAGCGTGTGTGGAGCCGAGACTTCGGTGAATGCCGGTTTGTGGCAAACATACGCTCACCCACCTGTCACTCAAAGTGGCACACTCACAATTCTCCATAACTTTAAGCCTTAATAAAATTTACACAGGTGAGTTATATAAAAACTCACCCCCTGTACAGCTGCCATGAAGGAGGAAATTAACTATAGAGACCAAAACTGTTTTTTGTTCCAGGCTGTAAACATGTTTATTTCTGCTGTTAAGTTGGGAATTTTAACATGAGACTCTACAGAGTTTTGGACATTAATGTTATGGCTTCATTTTTCAGCCCTGGATGATGCTGCTTGGTTTGAATCTCCAGGACAGTTGGGAAGAGATAAAGTCAGTTATAATCTGGTGTTACATTAATAAAAATGGACTTGACTTGGGAAAATATGGTGGCGTTAAATATACAGATAATACCTCATTTGCAGCACATTGGCACAACTGTGGACGCTTATGTACACAAATCTTTTCTTAGGTTGTTTTTCCTCCCTAGAAACTCATGGAGCCGTCTGGAGGTGCCATGGACAGTCTGACAGTGTCCAGCTGTTCTGAGCCACTTCAGTGACCTTCAATACAGGTGACAGTGTACATGACCACACCTGAAAACACTCTATATAAAAAGACTGTGTTTGTCAGAGTGAATGCGAAGTGGAGTGTTGAAGGAAAAAGTGTGTGCAAATCCTCAGTGAGCTGCGTTTAGGTAAGTAAAGGTTAATCCCGACATCTTAATTTCCAGTCTGTGGACGCAGACACGAGGTTTACTGTATGACCAGCAGATGTGGAAAGAGAACACAGAGACAAACAGATCACACAAAGCCTGCTATTGTCTGTTCCTGTGATTCCTATTTTCAGAGGCAGGGGAGAAGAAGCACATGATATTAGTCTCAGTAAATCCTAACATATCTGCTTGATATAACATCAGTGGTCAGAGAGCAACAGGCCATGTAATCTACCATGGAGCTGATAAAGATGATGTCTGGCTCAGGATCTTTAACCCTTCTCTGGGAATGACTCTCTGCTTTACTCTCAATCCTCATAAGCTCTTGCGGTGAGCCCCACACAGTGGAAATCTGCGAAAGGGAAGATAAATACAGCGCGCACCAAAGCACAGCTGTTCGGCAAGATCTTGTTCAATAAGCTCACCAAGCGTAATGGCTTCAGTTTTGAGTCTGTAGACTTTGTTTTCACAAGTCAACGTGTTCTGCCAGGGGGAAAACCACCACAGTGAGCGGCTCCCTTCTGCCTACACTTGTTAAGTGGTAAGAGAGCAGACAGGCACCTTCTCGCTCGCTGCCTTTCCAGGAAAACATGATGTGTTTTTGGACCAGGCCTCATCCGAATATCTCACTTTTCCACTACCCTCACTGGCACCGTGTTTTGTGTGTGTGCACAAGTGGACTAGAAAAGGGCCTCAATCAGAGGGATGAGGTAAATGGACACACACATCTACAGTACGAGCCACTGCTGCCGCTGCCTCACGGGAAATGGGAGGTGCTGCAGACATAAGTACTAGTACTGCAGGGTGGAGAAACAAGTATAAAATAAAATAAGCATCCAGAGAAAAAAAGGAAAATAAATCCAGATGACCTGAGAACAGAAAAGCTGCTGATAAAGTCTGAAAATCCAAAATGTATTTTCCTGAAATGTGATAAACACAACAAACGAGTCAAGACCCCGAGAGGTTTTTGAAATATGCAATTTGAGCTAAAATTTGACTGACAAATTATGAAGATATGAGAACAGATGACAGAGCCAGGCCTGTTCATGGAATGCACTGTGATATTTCAATGTGATAACTTACAGCAGCCTGTTTAAGATAATCTGAGCTGTTGTGCAATGAGAAGGTGGGGTGGTGGAGAGGGAATGAGGAACAAGAAAACTTAAAAAACAGCCAAGAGCAAAGAGTACTCCCTTCAAATGTTTGAGCCTATAAGCTCTCGTACAAGCGTCTGTTGGGAATTCTACATGGTGTTCTGGTATTCTCATCCACTCTGATCCAGAAATCACAGAGACAAAAACCATCTGGACAGTGGATCAGACGGTTGACGTGGGGGGGCTGAGCAGCACAGACATGGAGTGACATCATTCAGTGACGCCTTGCACCTTCCCTACTACAATGTTGTGCAGTTCCCGCTGAGACTGAGAGCCACAAGGTTTGGCATCCATTCATCCATGAGAGACCTGGACACTGTATACTTTAGGATCGTATTCATATTCTGCTGCATTATTGGAATGGAGTTACTTTGCAGATTAAGAGATGACGTTATAAAAACAAGGTATAAATTAAGTAAATGTAGTAACAAAACCAGGTCAGAACCTAGTACATGGCGTCATAGGTTGCTAGTATCAGCTGGTCTCAGCCCTTTATCTGTTTGCTTCTCCCCTACTCTCTGTGCTCACATATACACGTATTTTAATACAGATGAATTTCTAATAAAGCTGATCTCATTCACTGTTTCTGTTGTCAGACAACGATAAAGTTTGACATCGTGACTGAAACGTGGCCCAATAACACTCCGTGTTAACTTCCAAGACATAACAAGTTGCTGCTGAAATCCTGATTTTATAACCACGACATTGTCTGTCTTTAACTTTTGTGTTTGGTGATTTTGTCACAGACTGTGCTGTGATTTTGGCTACATGTCCTTGTAAAATGATGACTCAGAGACAAAGTTAGAAGCGACAGAGTATTAGGGTGTTTTCACATATATTCCTTTGTAAACGAACCAAACTCCTCTTTAAAGTGGACCAACAGAAAAGAGACTCAGTTCTTTTTGCATGTTTGCATTGTGAGCTGATTTGAAAGAGGAATCAGTTCTTCAGCTCTGATGGGTCTCAGTCCTCTTTCTGTTCACTCTATAGTTCCTCTGGAGCTCTCAGACCTTTACGTCACACATTGTGTCTGTGCATAGTAGACAGTTGCCGTTTGATGTGTTCGTCTTATATCTTGATCAATCTACTCCTCGTCCACCAGTCTTGCTATCGTTACGAGCAGCAAGTGTCCGTGTACAGTAGCATGTGATCTGTCTACAGCAAGGCTAAAATATAAGACTGAGACCATTTGCTTCAAATGCGCTAAGTTTCCAATACTTCAGGTTGTTAATGCCACCCCACATAGAAACTATTTGTTGTTTGTTCCTGTTGAAGGAGCAATGGTCAATGGGGAAACTCCAACTCAGTCACGTGGCAATCGGCTGATCAGTGGTGGAAATATGATCACTCAGTCAGTGACATTCATGATTACAGGGCTGGCCCTGCTATTGCATTCCAGCCAAAAATAATTACTGCAATATACAGAGGGGTGTTGAGGGGTGTCTGCTATCCAGCCTGCCACTGTTGAATTAAAATGAGGGGACAAAATAATAGAAACACCTGTAAGTATAACAATACTGTTCAGCAGCACCACAATTTGCAGCCTACAAAATGACCATATGACCAAATTAGTTATTTTACTTTTGATACTTTTGTATATTTTGCTGTTATTTTTTGTTTTTTTTTGCTCTGCAGGAGCAGTTGGGGTTTACATCACAGTGCTGCAGCTTTTACTTCAGTAAAGGATCTGAATACTTCTTCAAAGACTGGTTAGATTCTTATAATGAAAATGTCACAGGTTATAGTCCAATTACCAAGCCACTCGCCACTTGCATTGTGGATTTGTATCTATTCTAATTCTTAGATGTTTTGCTTCCAGCCAGCAGTCTATGTTAATAAGATTTTTCTCAACTATCATATATCTGCTACGCCCAAACGATTAATGGGTTTATAACATGCTCAAACTTGCAGCAGTACCTGCTTTCTAAGGCTCTAAATAACTCTCCCAGTTTTTATTTGCATCAGCAGTGTAATACTGCACACATCAAATGATGAAGCTTAGATGAGGAAATCAGAAACATTTGTTATTTAGATTAGGTGGTGACAAATTCTGACACACAGCCTTAAGTAAAAATGTCAAATCTGACTTTAAAAAAAGAAAATGGCACTTGCAAAGTACAAGCAGCTTGCAGCACTTATTGTGTTTGCGCTCTTTTCTGCCAAAAAAGGAAATAAAGAGCGTGGCTGGATGCCAAATTTAGAAGAGCATGGTTGAGGAGGCACAAGGCAGTATGGGTTAACTGTTCAGCAGAGAGATTTGGAAGTAAGTTATAAAGTCATGTAGAAATAGCGTTGTTGTTTTTTTTTTCACTTCCTCTGCCTGGCCCAAACCCCGTCTCCATGTATCTCAAGTTTGTACTTTATGTTCACAAAACTCAACGTGTTTGACAATCTGCAGATGTCTGAGAGAGCTTAGAGCCTGATACAGCCTGCCTCTCTGACCTGCTCAAACCTTAACCAGCTTTGATGGCAATAACATGTGCTGCTTTAAGACCATGTTGACTAAGTTAAGCTGGGATGTGTAGTGTGGATCGTTAAAAATCGCCTTTCGTTCTGGTCTCTGGAGAGATTTCTGCTGGCGGAATCTGGTCAGATATTTCATAACCCCTAAGTTAAAATGTGTGCAGACAGGGGAGACGGCCAGGGGACTGTGTTGGAGGAACTGTGGTGAACAGCTAGCGGACCATTTTCATATATTTTGGAGCTGTCCAGCTATTCAGCCATACTGGCAAAAGATTACACAAGTAGTACAAAACATTTTTGGTGATGAAATTAACAGCTCTTTTTCTACAATCTACCTGGGTAATATTGCACCCCATATGTTGGGGCCAGACAAATATCTTTTAAAAATATTATTAGCAGCTGGTAAGAAAACCGTAACTCGAAACTGGTTACAGACCACACCTCCGGCAGTGTCAGACTGGATCAATATTGTGACCAATATCCAAAATATGGAAAGGATGACCTTTTCGTTAAATCAACAGACTGATAAATATTTGCACTATTGGGAAAAATGGATTGTGTACATATCCAAGAGAGGTGCTCATTGAGCCATCATTGTATTTGTAACTCCACCAGTATAATGTCTGAATGAATGTATAGGTGACCAACTGTTTACTCTATGTCTCTCTGTATGTTGTCTATATTCCTTCTATAAAAATAAAGTACAAAAAAAAAAAAAAAAAAAACGCCTTCCATATCCCAAGGAATTCCCCTCGGTCTATATGTATCCATCCATGATGTTACTTCCTTGAAAGCCAACAGCATGTGTGTTGTCTTTGCACAGATCACAGCGTCCCCCTCGCTATCTCCTCTGCAGCTCCCGCCCTGGCTATCTGTCTACCCCACACAATGCTTTGGGCTGAAACTCAGAGGGGCAGGATCTGACACAACTTCATCTCTGATAGCAGGAAAAGCAAAACAAAACACACACACTACATGAACACTTTGTGTAGCAGTAATGGCAGCAATAATAACAACATTTAAGAAAAGAACAACCACCACTCTGCAATAAAAAAAAGCAGCTAAAGCAGTAAAGGGATTGTGAGGCTTTACGAACCATTTGATTGGTCGTAAAGGTGCAAATATCCTCCAACGAGCCCGAGCTCCCACAAAACTACCTTAAGCAGTTTAGGACAGCGTGGAGATTAAGGCAATCACATATCCACTGCACAAAATTTAAATGCTTCAGTCAGCAAGTCTGAGCATGCTACAGTCTTCAAAGACACTGAGCTGCTTATTTTTTTAAGCTAATATAGATGAACTAGATTAAATGAGTCTGCTCTCATTCTGACCTATAAACATTTTTTTTTTTTACACTCACATATACATGCTGAAACCATTTCCTGCCTTCTATAAATCTATAAATCCATAAATCCCTATTTTGAATGTTTTGAAACCTGCATTGTTTACATTGACTGCAGGTTTTCTCCTCATCTTTTATCAGTGCATTGCACATTTTATTATCGCTGCCAGTGGTTGATATGTGTTCACTCCCTCTTCAGAAGAAGACTGCTGAATAAATATCAGCTCACTGCTCTTTAGAGAGCATTTGCGTCCTCATCAAAGCTTTTATAAATACTCCTCAAGGAGTTTCAGTTACTTTTACGATGAATGTAGCCTAACTCACGTTAGTGTGAGTTCATATTGTTACTGTTGTCACTAAGGAAACTAAATGTGAAACAGTGAAGACAAAATGCAGAGACTACAGTGAAAATATGAAGATTCTGCAGAAAGCAACGACACACTTCCCGTTGTTTACTTCTGTTTTCTATATGATTTTGCAATTACACCATTTCTGGAAGGGTACCATGCTGGTTTCAAAAGATTTAACATGTGTGGACAGGAGGTAGAAAACATGCTACAAGACAATATCAGGAGAAAGCTGGTGTGGTTTGCAGGATGTTACAAAATTATAACCAGAACAGGAAGTACAAGTGGAAATGAAGTTTTTAGAGTCACATTAAACGCTGGTTGGTTTGTTCTGTCATCACTGTGTGCTCATATCACGGCTCAGAAACCCCTTAGCCACAGAATTGTATAAGCTGTAAAATCAAGACGCATTTGTACATTTCATACACACTCCGCTGCACAATGTGATCTCAACAGATCCAACCATAATAAACGCTGTGACTTAAAGAACGGACTAAAGTTTCCTTGATGCCGATGCTTTACATTCCTCTGAGCTTCATGGTCAGTTCGGTGCCTGTTTTATGTTCAGGACAGGGTGAAACATTCATTGTGGAGTGAAGGCTCCAAGCTTAATATACAGCCTCAGGAGACACCTCAGACTGCATCTGTCACTGATAATGTCCAGCTCTGACAAGCTCTGGACATAATACCAGAGGATGCTTTTACTCTGTGTCATGATCACTGAAAGTTTCAATGGCTGCTACAATACTTATATACTGGTTCTAGTGTTAGTGACTGTAGTACAAGCAGAGCAGTAGTTTTATGTAGTGGCGGTAGAAATATTGTAAAAATCATAATAATAACAACAGTATGACACAATTTAAATAACATACTGTTGTAAAGCCAAAAGGGGGGGGGGGCTCACTCATTAGCAGATGTCTGTCTGGTACAGACTGGTCTCTTAACTTTACTATGGATTACATAATAAATGTGCTCACCATATGGTTGGCAAGCCAATCCCAAATACTCACTCCTCTCGCTGTGGTGTTGTTTTTCCATCAAAGGAAAACCACCACCCTCCACCCCCACAACCAAACACACACAGAACAGTGTCCTCAGTCCTCAGGTGCATGCACACACACCGACACACACACATAGACACAAAATGTTCCAGTTTGTCTTCTTGTCATTCCAACACAGGAAACACAAAATTTCAAGACTTTCCAATGCGTTCAGCTCATCTTAGGTTTTTGCCTGAAGCAGCTGACGTAAATCAGTGTTTGTGAGCATGAACAACTTCATTCCTAAAGCCAGAAACACACAGCATCACTAACACGTGATGTCATCAAAATGCAAAGCCGAAGCCGTTTAAATGACGGCGAGAGTGAGAGACTGACTTTACGGGCTGGTTCAACGCTTCTTTACAGGTGCTTTAGGCAAAATGCAGCAAAAATACCATCCTACAAAACTCAACCTGAGGCCGCAGCAGACAAAAAACACGTCTGACTAAACTGATCTATTTTACCCAAATTAATTTCAACAACAGCAGCAGCAACATACACTTGCACAACCAGCTGACAAATTGTGTTGATGTAGCAAGATTCAACAAACACTGCTCGGGTGTCATCAATGGATGCAAACCAAAATGACCTTACAGGAAACTAGTGACTGGTTGGTTGGTTGACTGGAACAATCAGTGGGCTGACAGGTTTTACTTCAAGTTTGAAGACCGGAAAGTCGTGATGGCTGCCACTGAAGTGTCACATTTTACCTAAACTGTCAACAGAAATATGTTTCTGAAAAATCTGAGGTGAGAAGTGAAATCATTGAGCAATGCTTACATCTGTAACAGCACCTTTATTAGGACAGATCAGGTAGTTAAGAAGTGGTAAGTAAGCATTTAGTCTAAATTTTAATTGCAGCAGCTGCTCAGTGTCATCAACCTCTAAACCACCAGATAGACGAACAGCTTGTGATGAAAACTGAGCTTGTGAGATTTGGGTTGGGGTTTGCTTTATCCAGAAAAAGCTGAACTCAACAATAATAGTTGAACCTGCTTTCACCCTCTCAGTGTTCAGCCTCTGCGTGCAGGTCCACGGTTTTCTCTCAAAACAGTTTTATCTAACAAAGACTGTATCGTTTACCTAAGAAAGAAAAAAAACCCCCTTCTCTCTTTTTAACATTCTTTCATGTTTCATGTTTCATGGGGGGGGGGGTCCAAATTCTTTTTTTTTCAGGGAAAGAAGAATAAGCTGACCTGGCCTAAAGCATGTCTGAGTCCTGAAGTTGAATGGTGTAAGTATGCGAGAGTAGTACTGTGGTCGATTACTAATGTGCTCCCTCACGTGCTGTGGGGAAAAAATGGGCGTTTCTCTTCCTATTCGCCACATGACATTAAATACTCCAGAATGATGTTAAAAGTCTGAGGGATCAGCTTGTTTTGTAGGGAGGAGGCCGCAAACCTGTGAGCAAACCCTGCAGGAAAAACACATGTGTGGAAGGGCTAGGACAGGCCTCCTGTACCATGAAGAAGCACTTTTCTTTTATAGCTATAAAGAAAAGTAAACAGTAAAGGACTGTTTGGCTTCTCTTTGAGAAGAGAAAGGAGAACGTGTCAGCTGAGGGGTGGGTGGCTGGGAAATGGCTGATAATCGAAAGACTCAGACTTAAAAGCTACAACCAATTTATAGTGAAGACAGAAATCAACTAATGGTATTTACTCAAACACAAAACTGGCTCAGGACAGATGTTCTGTCAGCTCAACTTCCTTTCTCTCACAGTGGTTACTTGTTATGAAGTCGTTACCACAAACCTACCGTGAAACCATATCAGCCTAAAGCTCAAGCACAGTGAGCCGCCAAAGACCTGTGGTGGCGTCTGTGTGTGTGTGTGTGTGTGTGTGTGTGTGTGTAATAGAACAACCACACCCTCAGGAAAGAGATGTACAGTCATCCTTTAACAGTTTTTAAAGAGTTTAAAATTACATTATACAACTATCACATGCAGCTTATCATATAATATGTCACATATATTGTGTCTAATAAGATCATAAAGAACTTTTTTTATCCTAGTCAATACAACCACAAGTGTATATACTGTCCCAATATCACATGTTAAACTGCTGCACGCACAGACCTCAGTCCCTCCAGAAATGCCAAAGTAATAACACAGCATTCAAAATACTATAAAGTCACTCACTCAGCCCTATGATGTAATATATTAATTTCAACCTCACAATGGCCGCACAAAAGCACATGACATGTTAAAAACATTTGCTCAAGTGGCTTAAAAAGTGCAGGCTGCTACAGAAAACTCCGCTCAGAGTCATATGGTAGTTACCTCCATCCTGGGGAAAGTGCCAGAGATGGTCCCCTCCTGTTTTTCTTCTTCAGTGTTTTCTGTGTTTCGGGTCCTGGAGCAAAGTGCCTGCTGGTTGTGAGGAGACCGAGAAGCGCAGCGAGGACAGAGAGCAGCTCTGTGTTTATATCTGGAGCCAAATCAGCCGCATGGACGGGAAGGAGGAGGGGACAACTTCCAACGCGCTTCGGGCTTCCTCTGCGCTGTCAAGTTACAAAATAAAATACAGCTTCTGCTAGACTTTCAAAATACATTTTTGGAGTTGTTTTTTTTTTTTTTTTGGGGGGGGGGGGGAGGTTCAATCTACAAACTGACATTGAATCATCAAACATCTCGGGATATATACTAAATCATTTTTTCCCTTGCTGTTTGATATGTTTGGTAGATGCAAACTGGAATTAAAAGTTAGACATAATTTGCAACCCAACCAAGCGATGTATGGTGGGCCTCTCAAACTAATGTGAATGTTCAGTTGTTTGTCTTTTACCATCAGATGGACAGTGTTAGTAGCCTATATAATCTTTTCTTCTTTTTATTATTGAGTTTGAGTTTTATTGAGATAGTAGATACATTGAAAAAGTCGGCAGAAACAGTACAGTGAACAGCTAGAAAACATAACTTCTTATCAATAGTGGGGCAGAGATGCAAAACTGAGGATGGTGTCAGTAGGAGAAAAAAACAACAACACGTTGTTACCCAAATCAAATCATTTACAAAACTCATCAGTCAATTTACCGATCAGACCACACTGTGACACAGAAATGCTGCAGGTCTGCTTTCTGTGAGCCAAAAGCTTCAAGCAGGTTTTTACTCCTGGCCACAAACAAATCTGTGATGTCACCACGTACTTTGCCTTTGCCAACTGATGGAAAACACCTGCTGTGACATCAGTGAATGAAATGTGGCCAGATGAACAACATTTTTAGAGATCCAGTCTAGAATGAAGCCCAGCAGTAGTTTTCAGGCCAAACTTCTCTTTTTACCCTTTTTAAAAATCCTAAATGTACGTTCACCTGAGAAGGACATACTGTATATATCTAGCTATATATGATGTATATACATACGATGTATATATATATATGATGCATAGGCCTATTTCACTTTCAGTCAGCGTTTATAGCTATGTATACCTTTATTTTGAAGCCCAGTGTTTTGCCACATTTGTCTCTGTCTTGACTCAGCTGTGTGAGGTGGACATCACAGACTACAACACTGAGTGTAATTGTTGCTCTATAAGAAATCGGTGGGGGTTGAGTCCTCCATCCACAGTGTGTCCACTCCAACAAAAACTCTCTTTAATATTCTCCTAGACACTCCTGTCTGCGGTACCTAATGGTTTGGTTTATAGCACTCTATTTCCACTGTCTATAACCTTCCGACAATTCCTGCAGACTGTCTAAAAGTTGACTGGAGAAACTCAAAAAACATACAGTCAACATCAACATATCCGATATCTACAAGCGCAGTTCAAAGGTCAGACGTTCAGACGTTCAGACTTGACAATAGATAGATGTGAATTTAATGTAGCAAAAATGCAAATGCCAAAACGGAAAACAGCTGAGGATGATTTTGTTTTCCCTTTTTCAGAGAAGAACTATCTATAGGCTGAGTAATGAGTTGTGTTTCATGCATGGACCACAGGCTGCTGGATTTTCATCAGTTCTTGTTTAAATGTGCATGTCTGAAATACCTGCAGTGAAAGCTTCACCTCCTCCTGCAACCACTTCATGTGCAGGAGCACTGGAAGAGTTTGCTTTCACCAGGCGCTTTGTTCTTGTCCGAATGTGCTGCATTGTGCGTGTCCTCTCCGGTTTTCCTGTGAACCAAGAACCAGGACACACTCACAGCTGGCAAGCACATAAATATTACTATTAGCTGCTTTTCAGTCAAGTACTCTCATCTTGAGTTTTCATGTAAGGATGAAAGATCTTGGAGGGACTCTGCTGTCCTGTCTGGGGCCAGGAGGAAGGAGAGCCAGTCACTCAAGTGGTTTGTGGTGTGGAAATGTAGAGAAGACGTCTAATGGACTCGCTTCGCCAACAGCACGCCACACAACTGCAGAGGAGGCTGTTTCTCCTGCTGGTATACTGACCACGCAGTGCTCCTTACATTGTCTTAAGGCCACAGTACTGGTAGAGCAAGAATAACCATATTGTCATATCAGTTCACATATTCTGATTATCACCAGGGGCTAAAAAATGTATTTTCCACCACTTATGCCTTTTTGTTTACTTGTCAAATAGACAAAAGCCAGTTGTGATCCAGTTTGACAGGTTTGAAATTGACACATAAACAGGCTCTGTTGTCTAGAGAGTTGACATTTGTCCCTCAGTTGACCCAATGTCAAACACTGTTCATGAACAAACACTTCACAGATAACAAGTGGATATAAATTAGCCTCCAAATTGCAGGGAAACTCTTACTAATTTAGAGAAAGAAACAGGGTATTGACTCTTCTTTGTGCAACACGGTTCATTAAACAATGGAAACTCTTTACTAAAAGCTGCAGAAGACGAGGTGATTAGCACCTTATAAATGAAGCTTATTATCATTATTGCTGCCATTAGAGGCATTTGAAAGTGCCGTGTGAGCACCCAGTGGTTTGTAAAAAGACAGAAACACATTTGTGTTTGCCGTCTCACTGTCACCCAACTGTGACAAGACGAGTGCAGAGTGGAAGTGAGGTGGCACATGTTGCAGGGAGACATGATGGGTGAGACTAGACAAGATGAATCACCTCATACTTCTAAATAGGTGGTTATCAAACTCCCTGGGCTCTTCATCAACTTGGCTTTCACAAGCGAACATTTGCAGTGTTACGGACGATTGGCTTCACAGTTAGTTTGGGTTGGCTACAGCAATAAGACAGTGAACCTCTGCAGACTTTCTGGAGGAGAGAGGTTGTTCTGCAGACCCCTCCCCTAAAATAACTTCCATTGTGGCCCAGCTCTCTGTAGCCACATGCATGGACCGGCAGACATAGGGTACCAAACAGGAAGGGAATATGTGTTTCTGATAATTTGTGGAAATGGGCTGAAATGGGGAAGCTGATAAAGGTTTCTTACAGGGGAGAAGTGAAAACATTAAGCATTCATCTACATAAACAGTGGTGTTTATGTAATTTAAAAGCAACATTTGTCCAATGTAAACCCCAGGAAACGTTTGATATTGCTGTTATTCGTCTGCACACATGCATACATACGCGGTGCGTCTTTCCTGATCGCAGTGTACCTTGGCTCCCCCCTCTGGAGGAAAGGACCATTACACCGAAGTGATGTTGGTCTGTGCAGCTGTGTCATTTCCCAGAAGAGATCAACTTAAATTGCAGCAAGTGTCATTAGAAGATGGATACAAATGAAAAGAAAGAGCAAAGCAGGAAGGTAAGAAAGGAATACATGTGTAAATCTATACAGTTTCTGCCAATTCAGGACATTCTACTGGCCCCCGTCTTGTTTGTGGTTTAGTATTGAGTTCTTTTATCTCTTTATGAGGGCTGCCGTATTTCTATATTAACTGCCGTATTTCTATATTAATATCAAACAATATATAACATATATGTGCCTTTAGAGTGATGTTAAGATATATTTCACCTGTAAGGGGATATATTATCGCATATACACATCCTCTGGATATATGAAGATATAAGTTACATAACATATATGAAATACCCATAGTAAAAGTTCTATATGTACATTTATTAAAAATATCTATATGATGTTTTTTATGTGGTGTAATGTTAATTATATAAATTCAGATATATGCACGTTTATTAAAACAACACGTTTGTCAAAATTCTGTGTTTTTATGTTTTTCTTATCAGTGTCTTATTTATTTTAAATATTCATGTCTATTTCTTAAATCGGCTATAATATCAACATATATTGACAGGCTTTGGGATGGATGTATATATAGTTAACATACTGTATGTCTATAATATAAGCATAAATAAATTCAATATATGTACATACAGTATATTACATTTTCACATGGGTAAAGACACAGCCATCCCAACGCTCTTCAGTTTAAATATGTTTTGTGCATTAACTATAAACTTAACAGTTTAAGATAAACACTGATTACACAGTATAAATAGCAACACCATGAATGTTTAATGGGTGTATTCACTACAGAGACGTGAAAGATTATAATTGTTTGTGTGTTATTAGCATAGGCACATTGTGTTTGCCTTAGATGAAGGTCAGATCACAGTTTATGACCAATTACTGCAGAAAACCAGGTGATTCCAAAGGGTTTAGATACTCTCTTATACTCTGTATAATATCACTTTTCTTGTAAAATAAAAGTATTGTTGCTCAGGACCTTTAGTCCTCATGAACCTCGAAATCTCTCAGGTGATACGTCACCACATTTCATCTATATTCCGAATTCTTTTTATAATGCAGATAAGTCACTGTCTTCATATTACAGAGCTCACAGAGTTGAGCAGTGTGGTAGAGGTTTCCTGCTTTAATAGAAGTCATGGCCTGAAAAGCAGAGGCAAAACAAACAAAATTTCTGACGCTGACTGACTTGAATGCGTGAAGGAAGTGTTGACAGCTGTGGACGCGCCGCTCAGACACTCTCTTCATTATCAGCAAAGAAAATAACCAACAGAGGAGTCGTGCTGCTTGTTGATCTTTCCCCAGGTGATGGCAGGATGGTCTGTGGGATATGAGCTTTTTACCCACTGCTTCAGCTCCTCTGGCAGAGATGAATGGCTCGGTGAAAAAAAAAAAAAACTGACATGAGGATGAGTCAGCCCAGAGCGACTTTGTCTCTTTGTATTTGTGCAAACCAAGGCCCCGATGATTCATGGGCAAAATCATGACAGTTCCTTTTAAAGAACAAGATGTATGGCAGACAGAACCTGGAGAACTCTGGGTTTATTTTGGGATTTGACATTGTTCAGGTTAAAAATACATAACTTTGATGTTACCGTTCTTACCAGAGTGCACGAGGTACAAAATTGTACAGTTTCTAATTCAAAATGCAACATCAAAGAAGGATTGTACAGTGGTGTCAAGGTTATGCAAGTGGAGGCAATAAAAGCAATAAGCTGTGCCGCAGCTGACAACCTAATATCTTTCTCATCTTTGAAATGCACTTAGAGCGGCCATTACATTGAATATGGAGATGCAGGGATGTTGTCTGCCAGTGTAAATCTAACTCAGAGCCCAGGTAATATAATAACCCTATCAGATTACATGTGATGGCTGGCACGTATGCAGCCCCCAAAAACCTCAGGGCTCAGGTGGCCCCACACACACACACACACACACACACACACACACACACACATACAACAACAACTTCCCCATTTTCATACTAATCTGCTTTCATCAAGTTGTGTTCCATCTATTCACTGGAGAGATAGCGCACGCGCGCACACACACACACACACACACACACACACACACACACACACACACCGGAATACCCAATTTCAAATCAGCACGACTAATGGCCCAGAGCTAATAGGTTTACTTGTTTTTGTTTTTCTTGATTTATGAGAACAACGAGCAGTATGATAACAACTGTTCACCATACATTAAACAAATCCAATCTGTAGCGGAGACTACAATTAAACATTACAAATGAACAGTCAAATGTGGCAAAACGTCGTCCGTCATTAACGAAGAGGGATCACTTATTAATCTGTGCTGTGGATTGATGGTAATTATGAACTGAAATAATGCGTGTGTTCAACAAGTGCTGACACCAAGCAACAGAAACATGCAGCAGCACACACACAACGTGGAGGAAAATACTTCTGCATAACACTGAGACAGGAAAATGTAAATGACAACTTTTTTTTTGCTTGGAATGAATATTTTCTTGAGATGGCTGAAAACCTCCACCCAGTCCCTGTGAAGAAAAATATCACTGAGTTGTAATAAACTGACTTTGCAGTGAAGTGCGACGCTCTCATCCCTGAATTCCCCCTCAAAGATAAACCAGAACAAACATTTCTCCTCTACACATCTTCAACTAGTTTCCTCTTCAGCTGCGGTTCCTGAACTGTAAAGAAACCTGCAAAACTCTCCCTCGGTGGTGAAGTCAAACAATCCTGTAAATCACGTCAGACCCCGGTCAGGCTCTCATTCAGGGTGGAGATGTGGTCTGTCACACAGAGCTGTCTCTGGCCACGGTGGGCTTGTCTGGGCCGCTGGTGCAGCAGGAAGAGGCGCTTGGCTGCAGCCCTGTACTTCCGGGACATGAGGTTGTAGACGACCGGGTTGATGGAGGCGCTGAGGTAGCAGAGCACCATGGAGGCCATGTTGAACTTCTGGCTCAGCATGGCCGTTTCGTAGTCGTCCACCTGGGCGAACAGGTTCCTGCCGATGTGGTATGGGAGCCAGCAGATGATGAAGGCCAGGACCACCACCACTGAAAGTGAGGAGAAATTGGAGGAGGAAACTAGTGTCACTTAAGTTGACAAATTGGGAAATAAGAGATATGTATAAGAGTTGCATGAGAAAACTGATACTGCTCTTCCTATATAGTAAATATAAGGCTACAGCCAGTTGCTAGCTAGCTTAGCTTAGCATAACGACTGGAAACAGGGGGAAACAGCTAGCCTATGAACAAAATCTGCTTACCAGCACTTTTAAATTCACTAATTAACGACCCTGTAAAACCATATATTGACATTTTACGCTTCATTTTCAGTCGCAATTAAACAAAAGGGACACAATTAGTGAGCTTTGCTTTATTAGTGCTTCGTGGGAACAGTTTGATCAGATTCATTTGACAGCAGAATCTGTCTAGTAACAGTAAACCAATGAGAGGATCAATACACACAATGTAGAAACCACACATGTGAAATAAACACTATTATTCTCAGTGAGATAATATTATGTTCATATAGGGCTCATTTGCTAAGAGGACCGGTTTCCAGGATCTTTAAGTAGCCTATGATCTATGGTCGATGGTCACCCTTGACATTTATTAATGACCAACAGCAATTACAGCGACATCAAAAGAACTTCTCCTTAAGTCCATGCACACACACACACACACACACACACACACACACACACACACACACACACACACACAAGCGCTCTGTGCACGACCTCTCTTGTTCCCCTAAAGTGATGGTGGCCTGTAATTGGTTCCAACCACGCAGTCACATTTTCACAATACAGGCATATAGCGAGCTAATTAGAGCATATGTGCAGCAGAAATGTAGAAATGTCCACCGTGGTGAAAGCACATTATAAAAACAACATGGCTTTATTTAGCTTTTGAAAGACAGAAATCTGAGTGCTGGGTGAGGTAATCACTGAGTCACTGGTATTGATCAAGAAGCCCCTGCAGAAATAATACCACCAATTTGTCTAATGGGGGCAGTGATTTCAGTACAGCTTATAAATGTCAGTTTAATAATTAAAAGAGAGGTATATCTGGCCTGCATGAAGCCAGTTATTTGTTAATGAACAGTAAGAGTTCACTGCAGAGTAGATTTACAGAGAGAACAGATGTTTTATCCGGAAGTGATCGTGTCTTGGTGAATAGGAAAGGTGATCACTGAGTGACTCCTGAGACGTGTGACACCGGCAGATTACAAAGGCGCCATGCACTGCAGGAGCATGTACCTTACCATTAAGGTTGATATATGGAGGCCTCTGATGACAATCCATTCTGGGATTCAACAGATGTGCATACAAACGGCAGAGAGTCTGACAACATGAGCTCTGTGCAGTGTGTGTGCTCTGCTAATGAACAGCATTAATATCCTAATGGATGCATCATGATTCATATTTAGTCAATGCAGATCAGCCTGGTCATGGTCTTACGTTGTAAAACAAGGTTTCCTGCACAGAGTGCCAGATCTGCAAATTAAGCCAATCAGTAAGTGCAGTGGCAGGACATGATTAGCCTCAGACAAAACAGAATAATTAACCGCTGACATCAACAGCAGCAAACATGGCACCAGCTTTTTTTTTCTTCAAGGAACTTGCAGGATAAAAGAACCACAATGAACCACATACAGAGAGCTGGATTTTTTTTTATGCCAAACAAGGTGAAACTACTTTGGGTTTTAAATGGAGTACAAATCTATTCTTTGAATATATGTGGGAGCAAAAGTTCAAGTTGCTACAGCAAACACACTCGACTGAGTCAGAACCCTAACCCAAAAAACTTACTTACAAAAAATTACTCGCAAATTACAAATGTGAAACTTTGGTGTCATGGTGTTGCTTTCTGATATACAGAAAACATCATGAAACTCAATTGGAGCGGTTCAGGTGTGTTTTTGACCATCATGATTGCTGCCCAATGTCAGTGTGAAACAAACATGCATCTGTCTGCTGAGAAGAAACAACCCACTCACCCAGTATCTTGACTGTTTGCCTGTGGGACCTCTCCCGGGCCAGAGCGCAGGGGCCTTGCAGGTCATTTTTGCTTTTCCACAACTTGCACCCGATGGAGCCGTAGAGGAAGATGAGGCAGAGCATCGGGCAGAAGAAGTAGGTGGTGGACACCCAGAGCATGATGTGCAGCTGTCCGGAGCTGATGGCGTAGTTGGTGTGCTTGCACTGCCCCGTGTTGTAGTCCGGGTGTGTATCATTGTCATACTCCACCCCGACCAGGAAGAGCGTGGGAGCTGCAGAAACCAGGGCGAAACCCCACAGGGCGAGGATGATGTACTGCACCCTGCGTCTGGTCACCACCACCTTGCTCCTGAGGGGGAAGCTGATGGCCAGGTAGCGCTCAATGCTCAGGGCCGTGATGTGGAGGATGGTGGCCGAGGTGCAGCCCTCGAATATGTAGTGGTAGAAGCGGCACACGGCCTCCCCAAACAGCCAGGGCACATACTTCCACAGGCGATAGAGGTCAAAGGGCAGGCAGAGGAAGATGATGAGGTCGGACACTGCCATGCTGGACAGGTAGAGGTTGGTGGTGGTCTTCATGTCCTTGAAGTGCTGGATGATGAGGATGGTCATGGTGTTGCCCGTCACCCCGACGATGAAGATGAGGATGCAGATGACGGTGACGGGGATGAGGGTGGAGGTGGGGAACAGGGAGCCCTCGTAGTGGTGGTCGTCTGCGCTGTAGTGGTCCATGGCCTCTGCTCCCCCGGCATGAAGGTCCACCTGTGGTCTGGTCCAGGGCATGCCAGCCTCCACTAAGTGCTGGTGCAGTAAAGTGTGAAATCAAGACTCAACAGGCAGCTGAGGGGAAAAAAGATGAGATGTTAAAGGACCAAGCTGGAGTTTTATTTTTTGCAAGTATTTATCTCCTAAAATACAAATTATGCAGACTTTACTGGAGATTTTATTTTTCTATTCTTCTGTTTTTCCGATTTCACACAGCACTGCATTTCCCTGTAGCAATAATGTAAACTCTGACAAAGTGCACTTTATGCACTTTGTGCTCAAGTGTCCGCCAGGTTATTTTTATACGGTACAGAAATACAAAATATATTCACAACTGTGAAACACACCAACATGATTTTTGAAAAAGTAGCTGCGATATAAAGTAAAAGCAGATCGTAGTAAAAGGGCTAAAAAACATGCAAACTCACTGTCAAAAATAACATCCTGGTGTCAAAGGAAAAAAATCTTTGCTGGTGACATTACCTTTAAAATTGAGCTGGATCTTTCACCCTCCTAAACTTTTGCTGGGTCTCTGTTGTGTTACTGTGTCGATGGAGAGCAGCAGCAGCAGCAGCAGCAGCAGCAGGAGAAGTGGCACACACACAAAGTGGCAGAGCAGGTCCCTGATGCTGAACAGCCAGTCGAGCTCTGGAGAGAGACGAAGAAAGGACCACCTCCTCCACAGCACCCTAAGGAGTCGGGGAGCAACAGAGGGGCAGTCTGCTCTGTGTTTGTGTGTGTGTGTGTGTGTGTGTGTGTGTGTGTGGGTGTGTGTGTGTGTGTGTGTGTCGAAGTAATCTGCGTAATCAAATGATGACGGGATGGATGACGGAAAAAGGCATAAGATGGAGGGAATAAGATTTGAGGGAACCCCACCACCACAACTACCACCTCCCCCACCCTCACTGCTGCTCCTCTGGGAGAATGAATGCAGATTGAGGATCATACTAATCTGGACAAAGCACAAATACGTAAGAAATATACACATAAAGAGGGCTATAACTTTATCAATGACTGCGTCAATCACTGAAGTCTCAGTGTGTCTGCCGAGCCCTCTGGAAGCAGTCAGCGAAAAACGAGTTCTGGTGTTTGCTTAATTGTCCACCAGCCCCATCTGTCTCTGCGCTCGGCGTCATCATTCCACACTCCACCACCAGCTCACTCCTTCCTCCTCACCCCAGAGTTACCTGTCACGCTTGTTACAACAAACTTAACCTCAGCGATGCTGGTCAGAGAGGAATGCCACGAGGTTTGGTCTAAAGAGGTCAAAAGACCGAACAGACATCTCGAGTGTAAAAATCAGGCAGTGATCCACAGACTATGGTTTAAAGGGGATTAGTTGATTTTAGTGTGAATTCTTGTGCCTGGTTCAGGTTTAGATTCTGGTTTTCAATATTAGAATACCAGCTTTAATCTAGTGTGACCTGCAACAAGTCAGCGCGCAATGATCTTGACTTCACATCCCACTAATCCACAAATTCAGAGCTTTTCAGTCTGATTTAACGGTTTGGAGTGAGGGAAAGAGTCTGGCAGGCTCTGCAGATCAAAATGAAAAGTGGGAAATTGTTGCCTCTGTGTGTAAATTGAACTGTCCCTATTTTTATTTTTATTTTTTATTTTTGAAAGATGGCATTCCCCATCTAGTGCATTGCAAGTGAAAGAACATGCACAGAGGTGTATTTTCACTTCCTGATCTGCAGGTTTTTCCTATATTGTGCCAAAGCCTGGCTGACCTGCTGGATGACCACAGTGTGCTCTGTTGGTTCAGAGCCACCACATCCATTAGATCTCAATGAACCTTTGTAACAAGAGTCACACTGACATCAGGGGTGTATTTGTGTGTTTACACTGAGCTGATCCACGGCCGGATGCGCCACTCGGACCTGAGAGGGGGCAGCAGGAACGTCCCTCCTCTGTCACTGTTTACTCCTGTCAAAGCAACAGGACCAGGAGAGCTTGTTTGCCCATTTTTTTTTTTTTGTGTGTGTGTGTGTGTGTGTGTGTGTGTGTGTGTGTGTGTGCGTGTGTGTGTGTGTGTTTTAAACGGTTTCTAGTCTGTCTCTCAGCAAGACCCAATGTTGCACACAGCAGACTGGTGACTGAGACAAGCAAGCCCACTTTCACCCTCATTAATCATGGCTCTCTTGCTTACACCAAACACTTAGGTGTGCTTGTGCAACTCCTACATCTTCCCTGAGAAGCTTTCATTCAGCAGTGTCTCTCTCTCTCTCTCTCACACACACATACACACACACACACACACACACACACACACACACACACACACAAATCCTCACACACAATACTCTGAAGTGTACCAGCAGTGCTGAAGTCTCAAGAAATAAAGATCAGGCAGAAGAAGTATCCCTATCATGAAGATAAGATTGAATAGTTATTATTGGGAGCTGACCATATTTCTACTTAAGGCTTGGACACAGCTTTTCTTGTCTTGAGACACAGAGTGAAAAAGGAAATGAGGAAGGAGCCAAGGAAAGAAAAGAAGAGAAGCGCCATTTGGATTTTGGCCACTTGTCTGTCACAGTGCTGCTCATCTGATTCATGTCGGTAAAAGTCTTTATCTGTTCCTTTGTTTTAAAAATATCATAAATAAATACAGTCCGATTATATATCTTTGCTCACAGCTCTGTGTCTTTGTTGGATGTGCAGACATTAATTACATGTCAAACTTTGTTTGCTTCACACCATGAAACATAACAACAGGACATGAAATGTAATGGTAATTTTTTTTGTGTTAGCATTATTAACTGTACACACATCAAGACTGAAATACAATTTCTCCTGAACCTTTTTAGATAATGACCTTGGAAATTATCAAGTAAAAAGCTTTATTTATTTCACACAGAAGTAACGTGGTGAAATCTAGTGGCATCTGGCTTAAAGAGGAGTGTGAAAAATAAGGATTAGAAAAAAGGAGTAATATAAAATAAAATATAAATAAATAATAAATATAAAATTTCCAGGCTTTTCTGTTGTGTATGCAGTGAAGTAAATGAGTACAGCACATGCTGTCAAATATTATATACTGTAATTGATAGTGACGATAATGTGGTGGAAGATAAAAATAAATGTTTTCTCTTTCACCACTCTCAGTCTTCTGAGTGTAGGGTGCTTATACTATGGCTGGTTTTTATGGGGCGAGAACAGTGACAGGAAAACTTTGACATTGAAAAACAAATGTGGCATTGAACTGAACTGAAAAAGGACATGACATTGAAAAACTTGTATTGGAAGAAGGTGAATCGGCACTAAAATAAATATTGTCACTGAAAAAGGTTCCACTGAAAGATAAAAATTAAGAAAACACAATCTTGTTATCTTATTATTCATATCTTTTCTGTCATGTGTTTTTCAATGTCCATCTTCAGGTTTTTTTCCTTCATGTCTGTCTTTTTTCAGTGACAGTTTGAAAAATATCAACCTTAAATAAGATAATAATATTGTAAGTTTGTGTTGTTTGAATGCCAGCATTTTATTTTTCAGTGGAACCCTTTTCAGTGCAAATACTTTTTCCAATACAAGTTTTTCAATGCCAACGTCCCCTTTTTTAGTTCAGGTTTTGTTTTCAATGCCAAAATTGAACGTCACTGTTCTAGCCTCATGTGTTTTCCTTTTAGGTTTTATTTACGGCCAGTTCCATTGGCTAAAAAAAGTCTCAGCAGCCGAGGCGAGTACTGCCGTAGATATCTGCAGGTTAATAGGCCTCACACACTGATGTCAACCAGGTGAACTGTTTGACTGAACCGTGTCATCAGAGCTGTGTGTTATAACTGATGAGTTGTCAAAGACAAACATACACCCAAACTTCACACACGAGTAAGAATTATAAATCTTTTATTGTGCATGGATCCTTTGTAGATATCATGGCTATACAGATACACTTTAGATACATACCTATGATTATACATTTTTCCCATAACGAACATTTTAAAGTGATATGTCTGGTAGTATGTATAATATAACAAATTTTCATTTTGGAATGTACGGTGTATGAGGTAACTGCAAACATTAAAATTACATAAAAATGGTCTCTATTTTTGTGCATATTTTACTCATTTTTGTAGCATTTTGTTAATCTCCCCAGCCAAAGGTAGTAAGCCCCGGGTGAAGAGGTGTTAAAATGGCACACGTTGCAATCGCTATCAAAAATAGGAATTTGAATTCTTTAAATGACAAAGAGAAGACATTTGCAGAATGTCCCAAAGACCAAATCATGTAATTATCCAAGACGTTTTGCAAGGTACCTGTATTTCATTTTTACGGTTGCAACAGCTGTTTTCTGCCCAAAACCAAACAACACTAGACCCTACAGCCAGATTACCAGTGAAAACTCAGCATTAGCAATCTGTTACGAATACTTAACACACAGAGTAAAGGCAAATTTAGATTCACAGGAAGTACATGATATTTTGTATCTGCCATTTGCGTTCCATGATTCATGAGTACTCAGGATTTATTATTTTCTCTGGAGAGTATTAACTTATATTACTTCAATATTATAAAAAAATATACTTCACACATGTATAACCTGACAAAAACAAAAATCAAAATAAATCATAAGTAATACATAGAACTACTTTTCATTTCTCTCACGATTACATATGTTTACTAACATCAAATAAATGTTGCAAAAATAAAAGGAAATAAAACACATTTTAGTGTTTTCTAACACTAAAAGAAAAACATCAAAACTTAAGAGAAATTAAGAAAATTCTCCCGAGATTTTTTCCTCTCCAATTAAGGCCTCTGAAACAACTGGTACGTACTTTTTTCAGTGTTTTTTATTTATTTATTTTTTTAATTATTTTTTTCTTTTGTTTTTGCTGAGATAGATCAGCTGTTTCAGTGACACGTTATGTGGTACTACAACTTTTAAAACACCCAAAACACAAGTAGGGCTTGCACAATCTCAAAGTGTGTTCTATAAAATGCATCACAAGACCAAGACGCAATCAGTCAAGGTTTTCTTTCACTAAGGTGCAAAATCAATTACTGGGGGGGGGGGGAGAGAAACCAAAAATAAAACAAAAACATACAGTTAAGCATACATTTTTTGTGCTGAACAACAATATTTCGGAGTAAAGCAGCTGCATGATTGTAAAAACAAGCTACAGTATAACTATATGATAGTAAAAATAATTAGAATTCACTGTTAGTTTGGTTTTTGTTTGTTTTCTAACTTTATACTGAGCATTTTTTTTTCTCAAACTTACAGGTCCTTGTGTCTTCACTGTACAAAAATATACTAACATTTCTCCAGTCATTTTTGCATCCTTAAACATTCTGAACATCAAAAAGGTTGGAAAGTGCTAAATGAACTTTCTATAATGTGAGCAAGATTTTTCATTTCCGTTTCCTCTTCTCTCGCTAGACCCCTTAAACTCCAGCAGGGGCTAAAGTCCCTTCATCTGGCCCTGAAGCCCTCCCAGCCGTGTACCTTGGTGGCACAAACTACGTACAATATACACATCTGGACACACACACCTCACTGTGCAAACACTGGCCCACCAGGTCCCAGGATCAAATAGCACATAGGCTAATGAAACACCTACATACTATTTTTGGAACACACCTATCAAAAACAGTTTCATACTGGACACATCAATGGAAATATAAATAATGACTATTTCTATACACACATATTATGTATATATATATATATACATACATACACATACATATATATATGTATATATATATTTAAATACTGAAATCAACAAGTACATGAGTAGAAGCGCATCTTTCTCCCCCCACCCTCTCCCCAGAATAAACCATATCCCTGCTCTTTCTGAGTTCCTTATGCGCAGGAAGCTGATCATAATGGAGCAGAAATCTGAACAGATACCACAGAGTTGGGGCGGGGTGACAAAGGCATGAGAGTCAGGAAGGTATCACAGGTGCCAAATAAGGTGTTACATCCTCAATTTATAACTCTTGCTCACCAGCCCGTCCTCCCCTTACACCTCAACGCGAGTAATGCGATTACTCAGCTGACGACGGAAAACAATAAGTATAAAATGAAGAATACAAAAACCACAGAGGGAGGGGGAAAGAATAAAGCTATAACCCTGCAGCTGGGTGGCGCAAACTGCTCATTTAATGACAAAGTACTGGATAACAAAAGCGATGAGGATGGCGATGACGGCGAAAACCATGAGGAGGAGGAAAGCGCACTGCTCGTCCGTCAGGCTCCGTCTGGCTCGGTTGGACTCCGTGCTGGCCCTGGACCCGGAGCCTGCCGCGCCGCTGCCCACCGCCACGTCATTCCGCTGAGGGGAGAGGGTCACTGTGGGGCTGTAGGGACCGCTCAGCTCCGGGGCGTCCTGGCACTGCCTGATAGCACACACCCGGAAACGGTAGTCGCTGTTGGGCTGCAGGTTCTGCACATGGAAGGATGTGGCAGAGCCTTTGTAGGCCTGCGGACAGAACGGAGGAGGAGAAGAAGTGCGATTAAAAACTGAAAATAAGACAAGGAAGAAGAATGTGAAAAACTGGTTGTTTTGTTATGGGAGATAGTTCTTAACACAAATGAATTATTTGTGTCTTTTTCATCTTTCCTTCTTTTTCATCATCACGTCTGTGGTAATACATCTATAATTCAGCGGCTTAAATTAATCTTCTTGATATACTGAACACTGCTGAAATTAGATTTGTTTGTATTGAACTTGTACTGGACTGTAAAGCTGACAGAAATACTGTTTCTGACAAACTGGATGAAGTCACCTTTCAGCTCTGTGTCAGGCATCACGGAAAAACAGTTGAGGATTCCTCTTTTAGCTCTGACTATTTTTTCAAATTTACAGACAATTTTCTGATTTATTTGTTAGAGTTGTTGCTGTTTGTCGCCTTGGATGAAGCGGGAAGCCATCTGCCTTTGCCGTTTACTCAGCTGCCACACCCACGAGTTTTTAGGGGGCCTTGTGAACCTGATCTGTTCGGTTGCTAGAGTGGCACTTCTCTCTTCACTGAGTGATCTAACTTTGCATTTAAATCATAAAAGTAGAGGTAAAAAAAAAAAACTATGGGGGGGGGACGGTACTAGATGTTTTTGCTTTATATTGGGTGTCAAATTAGCATAACTATAAAATTATCACATTGTCCGTTACACACTGACCAATCAACAAAGGGCTGGTGCAAAGATTCAAAAAAGAATCATTCCCTTTTCTTAAAACGGCGAGTCTAGGCCACCGGAACTGACAGTAAAGATGGAAACTCATGCGTGGTGGCAGCCGTATATTTCCCGTCCCTGATTCGATTGCCATGTATGATGTGGTGAGATTAGCATAACCCTGCCGTGGCCATTATTCCACGTTAACGTGGCTGGAGGCCACTAAGAGGGATGAATGTGCTGGCAGGGGCCAGACGCCTGGGATACCTCATGGATCAATGACCTTTGCATAATGGGCAATTTAAAGCCAGCGGTGACTAATACAGAACGCTGAGACACCACGCTGAAAACATAAAGGCCTCCGGATCCATCTGCATCCTGATCTGCATCAAAAGGCCATTGTGATGAATGGCAGGTCACCCGCAGGTAACAAGCCAAGGACACGAAACACGCAGAGCGAGCGCACAAACCTCCACGCGGCAACGTCAGTACCTGTTTAAACTCAGAGTTGCCCATCATGCACTGCAAGGTGTAGGTGATCGGGTCCCCCTTCATGGGCGGTAGGGCCTCCCATGTGACTTCGCAGGAGTTGTCGTCTAGACGCTCCACTTTAGGGGCTGGAGGGTGAAGGTGGCGTGAATCGAGAGGAAGAGAGAGAAGATGTGAAGCTGCATATCACATTTAAAACAAGAGATCAAACGGTCAGATCAAGAAAGGGGAAATTCCTGATGAGTAAGTGTAGATTTACTTCATGTGTAAATATTAACATGTTGAAACAGCTCTGCCAACACTGTCTGATAAGACTGGTACGTACATGCTGCGCTGACTCACTGACCTCTGGGCCTTCTTAGATTAACGTATAATCCTAAACAAAGGAAGACTGAACTTCTATTTACTGAAGCTTCTCTCTGAAGGGCAGGAGCACATTACTGTTGCTGAGATGTGTGAAACACCCAGTCCAGTATACAATGTAACCTACAAAACCTCAGGGATAGAATTCAAAATAACCACATATGAATTCTTTAATATCAAAAATGAAAAAAATACACATCAAACTTCCAAAAGAAAAAAAAAAAAAAAAAAAGAAGAAGCAGTGTACAGTGACTCAGCAGAATCAAAATGAATTCTAGACAACTACATGTGACTTTTCCCCATCAGCAGAGTGCCATATGTATGAGTCATGCTCTTCTTCTTCAGGTAGGTGGAATTTTAAGCAAAAACAATCCGTGGTTGTACCATATGAAAAAAAAAAAAAATTACCACAAGAGCAGGGAGGGTTTTAATCCTTTGTGGCATTATGATATTAGGCTTTAGACTTCATGTTGAAACGGTAAGTCTGAATTCAAACAGTTTATAGTCGAGAGTCCACTTCACCGTGTGGGGAGACAAACAGTGTTGAGTAACACTGACGAACTGGCACATGACGGCCCGCTTCAAAAGAGGTGCCACACTGAGAATAAAACCCACGTCCTCATTACTGACTTCAACACGTGGGATCAAAAGAGGTTTTGCAGAGGCTGGTTGAGACCACACCACAGCGCTGAGCAACCCGACTCATGATGACAGCCGACAAGTGAATCTCTGCCTGCCGGGTCTTAATCAAATGCAAGTCGAGCCTGGGTCAACTGAGGTTAAAAGCTGAGCACATTGGCTGTCTGTATGTCAGCAGAGTGTTTGTAAAGATAATCAGAGCTGATCCATATCGGGTAAAGTGAAAGTAAATGAGAGAGAGGGGGAGAGAGAGAGAGAGGGAGAGAGAGAGGGGGGGGTGAGAGGGGGACAGAGAGAGAGAGAGAGAGAGAAAGAAAGAAAGAAAGAAAGAAAGAGCTGCGTCTGTACCTTTCACAGGGGCTGGAGGGGAGCGTGGGGTGGTGAATGTGTAAACATTGGAGAAGGGCCCTTCGCCCGCCTCATTAAAGGCCTGGATGCGGAACATATAAGAGGTAGACTCATTAAGCCTCTGGACTTTGTGTGTGTGGCATGGTCCTTTATACAAGGATATAAATCTGCAATGACAGGAACAAGAAAAGAGAGAGAGAGAGGGAGAGAGGATATAATGAGCAAAAGGATAAAGATGTCAAAAAGCGAACAGGACGAGTGACTCCTCTGTCAGGAAATACACAGTGTCATAAAGCATATCATCACTTCCTGTCCCCTTATATGGCAGTCTCTCTGGTGCATCACTTCACATCTACCCCACCCCTCCTTGATACAGTTCTATGAAGCTTCTCCTCTCCTATCGGTTTCTCTCTCGTCAAGTTGCTTCCCCCTCGCCTGACTTAATGGGCCACTGACCTGCCGCTCTTGTCCCCCATCTGCAGCTGATACTGGAGGGCGTCTGAGGTGGCTGCCTTTGCTGGGCCGTCGCCCCACTTGAGCCTGAGGGTCTGGTGGCTGAAGGCAGTGCACTCCAGGCGGGGTGGCTGCGGGGGCAGGGGCTTCGTCTTCAGCTTAAAGGTGTGACTAAAGGGGCCTGCTCCCAGGCTGTTCAGGGCTTGGATTCGGATCCTGAGGAAAACGTAAGAGATGTCGACATCAGAGAGCTGCGGGGACTGAGCTGACCCCAGCAGAAAGCCTGCAGCGGGTTTCAAAGTGGAATTAACAGTATTCTATGTCATTGACAGATGTTTATGTTCGGCCTCTGTTAATGTACAGTCTGTACGTAGTCTGACAGTGACACATTTTATGATGTTTTGGCTCTGTTAGCCTGCACTTTAGCTCAACTTCGGTCTTTGTTTCATTACAAGTCCACTGTGTAGAGCCAAAACAATGAAAAATATGTCATTGGCATACAGCTTCCAGACTGCACTATATAACTGGCACAGTTCTGCCTGGGCTTAAAATAAACAGCATGTAAATAAACCAGTGTAAAATACATCCTGTGCAGATGAGATATCAGATAAATAAAGCTTTCATAAAATATGGATCCATGAAAGAGACTTTGTTTTATTTAACTCTGCACAATCTAAGTTTCCTGTAGAAAATACACCTGTTCTATGATCCTGAATCAAAAAGAAATACAGACAAGCGACCGGCCACAGATGAGGGTGTCAGGTTCTGGACTAAACAGCCGCCGGCCCTGTCCAGAAAAAACCTGGATTTACAAGCGTGACAAATCATATTTGGTTTCAAATGTCCCCTTTAACATCCTTTGGTACAAAGTATCACAGAGCAAGTTAATGTACAAGTGTGTTGAGTGTGAAATTGATTCGTGCCCCACTCTATGACTTGTAAGCGCCGAAATGCAACAGTTTAAAAATGTTGGCTCTCATTGCCGTGTTGTGTAGTACATGCGTAATGCGTGCGCCCACCTGTAGCTGGTGTCAGGCTGCAGATGCTGGATGATGTGTTTGGTGACGGGACCAATGGCGATGGGCTGGCGCTCTCCAAGGTCAATCAGGTAGGAAGTGATCTCGGAGCCGTGATCACACGGGGGGTCCCAGCAAATACCCAGACAGGTGGACGGAGAGTAGAGCGGCGGCGGCCGGGAACTGCTGTCCTCCTCTTCCTCATCTTCATCTGCATCCACTGGCGCCTCGTACCTTTGCAGCTCGGACTCCTTCAGTGTGTAGATGTTGCTGACGGCTGCGGGCACGGAGCAGGGCGTCTGACACAGGACAGCCTCGCTGAAGGGCCCCACGCCAGCCACGTTCACGGCCTGCACAACGGCAAGACACAAGAGTCAGCTGATCAAGGTCAACTCTCACCTGTGATGTGAACGGACACGTGTGTAACATCCAAGTTTGACCACAAGGTGGAGTCCCAATGTAAACACAGGGTTTCAACATGTCAGGATGTGGTTTTATTTTCAAGCCAAGTCCCATGGACTGGAAAAAATAAATAAAATCACATATTTAAAAAACTAGGACAATGTGGGTTTGGTTTTAATCAACTCTTATAATAGAAATCCGGTTTTATAGCCTAACCAGAGTGTAATATTTAGGGATGGTCTGAGCACTTGCACCAGACAAGAACTGCCTGTTCGTGTGTGAGGACCCATAAGCAGCCAGTGTTCCTCCCTTCCTCCCCTGCTGGACCACAAAAGAGGCTGCAAGAGTACAGAGTACAGCACAGCCTGAAATTTCAGCCTGAACCAGATCCAAAGGACAAAGCCAATGTTTTAATGCCAGACTCTCTCTCTCTCTCCTATTAGACAAACGCCGGCTTCATTGGCGACAGTCTCGAAATGCGCATTCAGTGCAACAGCACAATAGAGACATGCTGCTGTATCAGTCTATTCATCACGATGAAGTAACTAGTGAACCAACTGTATTTCAGATATAAACAGTGCTCACGTAGCGCCATCAAAAACAGGCAGGCGCACAATCAAACCAGCTTTTACTCTGACAAATTAAAAGTGAGTCACCACTTTGCGCTGATGTGAGAAGAACATCGTGTCAAAAATCAATTCACAGTTCACAATTGTTCTCCAAATCGCTGCCAACCAGCTGAAACTATAAAGAAGGAATCTCTGAAACCTCACGACCTGTAGACTTAAAACTTGTCTCTTACCTATTGTAGTTCATTTTTTATATTCATGTTAATCATCATCCAAAAAACACAGCTGTAATTTACCTTAGCTGCAATGTTTTTGGACAATTGTGATCACAACTACGAGGACTGAGGTGTGGCATACGGATTTATGAATATGTATTTCTGACTCAGGATGAAAGAATCTCCACAAATCAGCCTCCTTGAAACTTAAACTGGTTCAACAACAGACCCAACAGTCCCCCCCCCCTAAGTTAACCCCAACAGTGTTAGTTACTTAGTTACCATACTTCATCAGTTGAGCCACAATGGCACAGACAGAGAGAGAGAAATGGTGTTTTTAAAGTTTAAGAGTGGGTCTAAAGTTATTTTCTGATGCATCATGGAAGTGTGTTGTGCTTTTCCCCCCTTTGCTCTCACACATGAGAAGATCCCATGACTGATTAAAAAGTGGATTTTTGTGTCAACATCGCTGATCTAAAACGCAAACCGGCAGCATCAGTGATGACACGTTTAAGGAACTGAAGTAAAAAATATATTGAATAAGATTTTCTCCATTAAAAAGAAGTGAGAAAAAGGAGGGTGGAATTTGCATATGACGTTGCCGTTAAAATTCACCTCAAGCTTTTAAGGGCAACGAACCCACTCATTTCATCAGATTAATTTCCACAGACCTGCACAGGAAAATTTGGGTTATTTCCATGATCTTATTGTGAAATTCAACTATTCTTCCTTTTATTGGGACACCCCATGAATTCTTCACAGGTCTATAATAAAAATAATAATACTGAAGTTACTCACGCAGGATTTGTACAGTGAGATATGATTCTATTTCCAGGTTGTGTTTTTTAACAGAGGGAAATTAGCTTCAGCTTCACTAAATAAAGTGTTTGTTAATGCTCACCTGTAACCGGCAGAAGTAGCTGGTTGCAGGCAGCAGCCCCTTCATTTCATGGCTGAGTCCCGGTCCGCTGTAACACACCTGCATGCTGCCCTCAGCAGCCCCCCACTCCAGACGAAACTCTGTCACAGCAGCTCCATTGCAAGGAGGAGCCTAGAAGGCAAACGCCAGCAACAACGGCCATCAGGAAAGACTGTGTGAATGTCTTTAATAATAATGTGCTGTATGTAAATGATCTGATATATTCTCAAAACAGATGCATGTGATATTTTATTACATCAGTGGAGGAACGGAAGTGCAGTCAGTCTTACCTCCCAGGTCACAACCACACAGCTGGGGGATTTGCATGTGGTGGAAGGAGCCTTGCACTGCTCAGGGGCCCCGGGGCCGGTCGTAACGTCACAGCGCTCCGATAGAGGCCCAAACTATCCGCACAACAGAACCCCCCCCCCAGAAAAAACAATTAAATACTACAGAAAAATCTAACACTAGACTTCTCAAATCAAATTTAGTAGGAGAGGGTTGAACGCTTGCATCTGAAAAAAAAAACAAAAAAACAACAACAATGCCTTCTCCTGTTATTGGTGCATCACTTCAAATAGTCGTTCTCACCCCAGCCTTGTTCGCTGCCTTGAGCCGGAAGCTGTAGGTTTTGCCAGGCATTAAGCCTCCCACAGAGCAGTCCAGCTCTGGGCCCTGGTAAACCTCCCTGCTCTCCTCAGACTGCGGCCCACTCACTTCGACACTGTAGCAGGACACTGGGCTGCCTCCGTCTACCTGAGGGGGACCTGGGACATTTGTACAACCAGTGTTTATAAAATCAATATAATTCAAAAAGGGTTCTCCAAGAGAAAGTAACACAGTGTATTTACACAGATAAATGTACAAACAATGCAGACTGCATAATCAAAGCTCACTGCTTTGAGGTACTTTGCTAGACAAATAAACGTATCAACAGAAGCTTGAATACATCCCACACACTTGAGTTGGAGAAGAATGACTCACCCCAGCGCAGTTGCACCTCCCTGGCTTTGGGCTTGCCCACCAGCCGAGGGGGCTGGCAAGGCCCTGGGGGCACCGCGGGAGTCTGGACCTGCAGGGTCTCCGACAGCTTGCAAGGGAAAACAACGCACCAATTAAGCCCCGGAGAAAATATCAAATTGACAATCTCACACCCTGCCTCTCTTTCTCTCTCTCTCTCTCTTTCTCTCTCTCTCTCACACGACACGAACACACTGGATGCAGATTGTCACTTTCGCCAGCTTATCAGACTGATTCAGGCTACAACAGAGCAGAGAGGGGACAAATGTGAATGCATCGTTCACAAGCTTCACCAGCGTAGAGCAGAGAAAGATTTTGTGTTCCTTTCAAAGCCGTGGATAAAGTTAGACAGATAGTCTGGCGAGTGAAAAATAGGTCTTTCTCAAACTCAGCTTCTGTGACAAAAGGCAAACATGTGAGTGTTATGTCACATTGTGCTGCACAGAAAGGCAGGGGCTCACCACCATGAGTCATGTTTCTTTACAAGCCCCATCATGAATAAATGCATGCACTAACAGCTGATGAAGAAATTAATGAAGAACGTCTGTGAACTGAACTAATTAAGAAAAACATCCTCTGACACATGGGGGGAGGGTTAATCGATTAGCAGGCTTTGCCTTGTACTTGCACACCAGGAAGCCTAGTCTAATCTCCTAACATAGGAGGCTGGGTGAATGACAATTTCCTATTAAAACTCACCATAAATAGAGCGCATATCTAGAATTAGTCATGTAAAATTTATCAGATAAACCACGGGATGTGGTGAGATTCATGGCTGCCTGGCTTAACAATGACTGTGTATGTAACAGCCGAGAAATGCATCAATAATAGGAAAAACAGCACATGATGATCAGATTTATATAGCTGCATTGTTGAGTGGACTGGAGGAGACAATATGGAGAGAGTCTGTTTACATACTGGATGTCTGGGGTGATTCAGCTTTGCAGGTAAAAGTCCCTTTTAAGTTAGATAAAAGAAGAGTAGTAATCTTGGCACTTGTGTATGTGCATTCATTAAAAATATATACTTTGTGATGCCTTTCTAACTAAATAAAATCTTAACTGATGAGCAAACTGTCAAAATTCCTGTGGCGAAACACAAGGCCATGTGCGCGACTGTGTGTGCACGTGTGCTGATGCTGAATGACTCACCGGGCTCTGCCCCCCCTCGCTCATGCAGTAAACTCGCGTCTGGTAGGAGCAGCCGGGCTTCAAGCCCTCACACACATGCTCCATGGCTGGCCCTGAGTACACCAGCTCCCATGACAAGCCTGAGTACAAAAACATTTCAAATTCATTTTCCATTATTTCAATAAACCCCAAAAACATCGTTTTCACTTTAACTTAAATGACCAATCACTTACCGCTTAAGCCCTCAGACAGCTCCACAACATACTTGGTGACTTCTGCTCCACCGTTTTCTTTTGGGGGCTCTAAATTTCAAAACAAGGAAAAAAAGAAAATCATTGTAAAACTGCACTAACCGGGCTCTTCGCCTCAGTAGCCTGCTAGTGCCAGTAAGCTCAGTTTTCGCTGCGTTATGACTGGAAATCCAAATGTGCACTGGAGCAAATCAACTAACTATCAAATACGGGGAGTGATTTCATGACTCGGTTAATTCCGAAAACTCTTAAATATCATACAGTTAGTAGGGAAATATATAAATGTAGATGAAGCGTGATTTGCTGATGATGTAGGATCATTTTTAGTGGAAACAAGCCGAGGTTTGACAGTGTCTTCAGCTCTGCAGACATATCTTCTTATTTTTCCACCATTCTGAAAAACTGGAAGCAGAGACCAAGCACAGCAGTGAGTGATGTGTTTGTCCGGTGAGGTGTGGGAAGGACTCATGCTGATGTCTGAATGAAGGAGAGAACTGTCAGTCATGTATTGTACAGACTACTCGGAACGTCATCCGTCTCCAGCTGATGCATCTGCGCTCAGGCAGAGCTCGATGAAAAATGTGACATTGTAAACTTGCTTTGCCAGGGTGTCAACTACATATAAAAGACTTGAGTGTTTTTTTTTTAATAAGGGAAAGGGGCGACAGGTAGGAAACGCTCACCCCAGGCCATCTTGAAGCTGTTGGGCAGGACTCTTCCTCTGATGACAGGCCTGCAGGGACTGCTGGGTCTGTCCGGGTTCGTGATGAACTCGACCACCTGGCTGGGGTTGCTCTTCCCCTCCGAGTTGTATGCCGCCACCTGGACAAAGTGCATGAATGCAAACGATGAGAAGTCATATTATTCCTTGTCAGTCAGTAAGGCCAAGTGTATAAAGGTCATTATGTTTCCTGATAACAAGCACTGACTAGACTCAGAAGGGTAATGAAGGGATCTGAGAGAGACAGTGAGCGTAACGACCAAAATGGCCTCAAGACAAATACCACATTATCAAAAAGATTCAGCTCCTTAAAGCTGCAGATGCATTTCTACAAAACTGTTTAGACACCACAGGCACTGCAATCAACAACAATGAGGCAATAAGATTTAGTGGCATTTGCATTTCAGTGCGGCACATCTGCAGTTATATGACAATCTCCGTGCTGCTGCTGCTGCTGCTGCTGCTGCTGCTTGCTAAGTACAGCTCATCCACATACTGTACCAAGACAAACCTGCACAGCAGCCAGCCTCCCCTCACACTGCGCAGCTGGATAATTGGAAATGAGGGGAGGGGAGGGGAGGGGAGGGGAGGGGAGCGTTGCGAGTAACTAATGAACATTTCATTTGGGCATATGGTGGTTTGTTTGAGTAACACAACACCTTTCTGTCAGCATCATGTTTAAGAATGCTGTGGTGTGCTGCGTGTTTAAGATTCTGTCTGTGTGAGTGAAGCTTACTACCTCTATCAGCAGTCTGTGCATTTCTGTATGATTTCATGTTGTGAAGTGCCGGACGGAGCACTTGTTGCTGCACACAAATAACAAGTATTAAGGAGAGAGCCACTTTGAACGGCAGTGAAGCAGCTCTCAGCTTCAACTAAAAACAGTTTCATTTCGGAGCATAACAGCTGTTTAGCCAAACTGACTGCGACCAAGTTGTGAAATATAACAGCTACAGATCACTTGGGCAGTAAATTAAAAACGAAGGTTGCCAGCCTATCACAGGGCTGACATTCACACCTACAGCCAATTTAGAGTCGGCAATTAACCTAAACCTGCATGGACCTGAAGCCGGAGGACCCGGAGGAAACCCATGAAGGCACGGGGAGAACACGCACACTCCGCACAATTTCGAACCCAGAACCTACTTGCTGCGAGTCGTGCCACCCTGATGTTATTCTACATCTTTATTATTATGAAAATGTCCCTTAAAAAGACCAAAACCTTGCACTCAGATCGCTGGTTCCTGCTGGAGATGTTTCATCTTTAAAAAAAAAAAGGAGGGTTTCATTTTTAAAGGGGCTACAAAAATGTCATAAAACAGCTGGCCACTCTATTTTCTACTGCTGCTCAGGAGTAAACACTGCATTTGTTTGGGGACTATTTTCCCCGCATTAATACACACAAATGAGTATTTACAGAAGTAGGATGGGTGGATGTGAGATCATATAAAAACCCAGTGGTGGAGTTCATCACAACAAAGGAACACCCAGAGCAACGCTGTGGCTCGTTGAAATGTTTTAAATACAACAGAGATGTTTGGCACAGAGGCTACACGCAGGCAATACTGGTTAATTACATCAATTCATTGTTTGTTTTGCTCTTTCCATGGGATTTGCTGACAATAAGAAAAATACAAAATATTACCACAAGGCAATAATGTTTCATGCTTTTTTTTTTTCAGTTGTAATACATAATAATGATATTACAGGCTCTAGTATGAAAACGCTGGCTCAGACTCAGCCAGCTGCAGGCAGAGGTTAAAAAACCTCAAGGTACTTTTATCGTAAGTGGCTTCAAGTATTATGATTTCATATGTATTTAGCATGAATGGCCTTAGTGGGAGCTGAACCACTAACCCCAGCAGTGTCAGGATTTCTAAGAGAGGCTCTGAAATTTGCAAGCTTCTAATATCATTAATTGATCCATCGTGACGTGACGTGACGTGTTGAGCCCCCCCCCGCCTTCATTCTCACAAGTCAAATCCTAAACCACGTAACAGACACATAATGCGGGGGCAATGTGCAGCCTTCACAAAGCCAAATTTATGACTTTCAACACCTTTATAGATCTGCCTGGAGCACATCCCATGACTGGTTTAAGGAGCAAACCTGTCAAAACCAGCTGATGTGTGTTTGAACATTGCTAATGAAAGCAGTGAGAAAAAAAAAAAAACTGATGGTGTCAGAAAAGAAATAGAGGTGAAAATGGAGGTGTTTTACACTGACCCTGCCTTTAAAAATACACATGCAAATGCAATGCAGACTTTCAACTTACTGTTGCTAATTTATCATTAATCTATGCCGACTTTTCTCACTGGAGCGCCGCTTATTATCTGCTTATTATCAGGAGCATCGCGTGTCTTTCTTGCAGTGGTCTCTGTGTGTAACAGATCACCTGTCGTTCATCAGAGTCATTTAGTAAATATTCAACAGTCAGGTCTTAGAAGAGAAGAGGCTGGTAATGAGAGAGAGAGAGAGGCTGGGAGACAAAGACAGAAATATAACGACATGAAGAGAAAGACGCTTGTCTCAGCCGCATTATTGGCAGCCAAAAAAAAAAAAAAACAGCCACTGTGGCTTAAAGACGTTTTGCCTGACTAGTTTCACACCGGAGCCCCACATGTGTTGAGCTGTGGAGTCCCTCTTGTTTATGCTGTCAGTTGCCCACCGCCCTGCTGGCAGAATCCTGCAAACAGATGAGTCATAGGGCCACTGTGGGCCTCTGCACCCTCCCTGCCTAAAGCCTGCCTGCCGCCCCCCCCCCCCCCCCCCCCCCCCCCCGCGGCCTCTCTACACATACACACTCCGCTGCAGCCTAAATTAAACCTGTGGATCACCATCGTCGACTGTGAACATCGCACGGACTCTCCTTACCCTAAACTTGTATTTGGTACTCCTGTGGAGGTTCCTGACGGTGCAGGAGAGCTCGTCGCCGTCGTAGCTTGGCTGGAAGCCATATCCCTGGGACAAAGACAAATGACAAAGGCAGAAAGAAAACAACCAGGTGAGCAATGGCTTACAAGACAACCATTGAAGCACAGAAAACAAAGCGGTCTGCAGGAGACAAACGGCTACAAGGGGAGAGAGGACATTTTTTGTGTTTTTCCTGGCAGGCACGATGTCTGCAGCTAGCTGCTGGAGGTGGTGCAGGCACAGGTGACAGCAGCTGTACATGTCACATAACTTTTAGAGCAAACTGTTGAAGCATCGGAAAAAATTTGATTTTGAGTAGCCATGCCAGGACGCATATCAATCCGGAAAATGGATGTTGTTCAATGAATGACGATCATTCATTGATTATAACTGTGAAAACTGTAAGTGTGCTTTGTTTATGATGTACATATTCAATGATGATGTCAAAAAGAGATGCACTTGGCAGTACTGGCTTCTAAGAAGAGGCATTTTACATAAAGGGGAAACAATATGCATAATACGTTGCAGATATTGCTGAGTCATTCATGCGTATCACTCAGTTGACTGTTCTACTTAAAAAAAAAAAAAAAAGAGAAACCTACTGAGCCTTCCTCCTCCATCTCCAAAATATAGTAGATGTCATCCTCCTTTGGAGAGCTAGTGGGTCTCTGCCACTTCAGACACAGCCAGGTCACCCCCGCCATCTCCAGCTCTGGAGGGAAGGGTGGCAATGGCACACTGCATGAGGTGAACAGGTCCACCACTTCACTGAACTCGCTGGGGAGGACAGAGAGAGAGAGAGAGAGAGAGAGAGAGAGAGAGAGAGAGAGAGAGAGAGACGGAGGATGGGAGAGAATGGGAGAAAGAGACAGGAGAGACAGAGTGAGAGACACATGTGCGCACACAGATGGGAGACAGTGAATGGAAGAAACAGTGACATAAATATGGACAACAGGGAGGAGCGGCATTCCAGGAAGTAATCGAGCATGTTGAGGCGCCTACCTTACACCCATGTCGTTTTTGGCTGAGAGGCGGAAGGAGTATCTTGAAGCCGGTGAAAGCTTGGTCACTCTGTACTGCTTCTGAGGTCCATAGTAGCACTGTTCATAAACTCCTGTGCCCTTCCCCTTCAGAGAACAAAAGGATTTTAGTCACCAGAAATCTCAGCTGCACATAAAACACGAGCGTGTGGTGCAATGTTCAACATTCCTTTCATCGTAAATAAAAAAAAATAAATTACCTCATCCCATTGCAGAATGTAGTTTTGGATTTTGGAACCGTTGTCACATGGAGCCTGCACATAAACCACACATTGTTTGATTATTATATTTCATCAGATAAATATATATAAACTACACACATTACTAAAATGTGCACCAATTCAGTTATTTATTTATTTTGAGTTTTACAATGGATTTAAACTGAGGCAGAACATAGTGAAAGAAGCGCAGGTAGTGCTTTGATGACTCAAGCGCCGCCATCTTTTATTCCAAGTCTCATACTAAACACTTCCTGTAACTGCCACTAACTACAAAGAAGCCAACTTTAGCACCACGTATGACAAATAAGTCGCATCCAGATGTGCAAACTTTTTAAAAGGTGTCATTAATTCAGTGTTTGCTGAGCATGTATTGCACATTTATGCCCCCACACCTGGGAGGTGATCTGTGCAACCACTATCTTTTTTGAGCAACTTTAATGAAACCATTGGAGATGAAATTCCACACTGAGCAGTTGGGGGGGGGGTGTTTCTGAATCAGTGTTTTCTCCATCTCCCAGTTGGTTTAAGTTGCTTTCTGTCAAATAGATATTGTTGCCGCTTTCCAGTCAACTCCGCCCTAAATCCATAACTCCATCAATCATCCTACTTTTTTTTTTTTTTTTTTTTTTTTACCTTCCACTGGAGCACGAGTGTGTTCTTGGTCCCGCTGGCCTTCCTGGGAGGATTGGGAGGATCCGGCTCACAGCTTAAAGTGGTGAAGCTCACAGCCTCCGACGGGCTTCCCTGTAAACAGTTACACATGGCCTGGACCCTGAGGAAAGGAGAGCAAAGTAGTTACATAAAAAAATGTTCCTTTGTGCATTAACAACTGTGGTTAAAACAAAAGCAGTTGGAGGGTTCTACCGACCTGACGTGATAGTCCGTTGCTGGTCGAAGGTCTTCTAAAGTAGCACTTAGTTCTTCCCCGCTGCATCAAAGATAAAAGGAGATCCTTGAGTGTTGTTTCAAATAGATGTCTATGTAAAAATCTCTAACAACAGTTGGTGTTGAGCCTCATGGCATCTTCCCGCTTGTACTCACCAGTACATGCTCTTGTATTTCCCATCTTTGCCGCTGAATGAGATGGCGACCTCGTAGCTGAGGGGCTCCAGGGGGCTGCACTCCTCCTCAACGCTGCTGCTTTCACTCTCTGGCCTGGTGGGCGCACTCCAGCTCACTACCAGTCCTCTGGCCTGGATGTCGGACACCTATCACATGAAAGTTTCATGGGTTTAATATCTAGTCTACATAACACCATCAAACCAGGACATGGAAAGAAAGCTTTCATTCCTCTAACCACTCAGGCTGCCAAATCTCATGACACAGTCCCTTTTCTAAATCTCGCTACCTTAAACCCAAGTCCAAAGAGGGTCATTCAACCTGATGCCACTTTGAGAAAAGGTTTTTCTGCACTTGGTAGGGATTTGCTGCGCAACACTCGGATTTTTCTCTCTGTTTTGAGGAGCTTTAAAAATAGCCTGAGCTACCCTGCAGGGGGGATACATATGTGGAAGAATTCAATCAGGTCAAGTCTGCCCCTCCTCTCTTCTGCCCTGGTGAAAGAGGAGGACCTGCTGCCCTCGTAAGGCGGGCCTTACTACTTAATTCCCACAGTTCAATTCTCAGTCCTTAAACAAAGCAGTGTTGCAGCAAAGATAGAAAAAAAAAATCCACTGTCAACCCTATTCTGTCTCGTCTTGTTTTCATTTATTTGTTTTAATTATTTACTTCTTGTCTTCTATCTCTGTAAAGCGGCCTCGGGTACCTTGAAAGGCGCTAAAAAAAAAAAAAAATCCAAGTTATTATTGTTATTATTATTAACTGAAGCCGAACCTTTCCTGTATCAGACATCCTCGCTTCACTGTATCCATCATGTCTCTAATAGACTTGTTTTGCTAGTTTTACAAGGAGTTCAGACCTTAGCGACAGAGTGTGTGTGACAAATCCCATTTTATATGAGGTCAAGGAAATTCTATTTCTAGTTCTACTGATTCCCACCCAGCTGCTGGTATAACAGCAACTCTGCTCTTCATTTATATACAATGCTGCTGTGAACCTAGTGCCTTTAAACCAGGGTTACTTCAAAGAATAAACGCCTGAGACCATGTTATCTTGCATTCTGTGTATATTATATCACATATATTACATATAATATAATACACATATAAGATGTGACAGATTAGTAACTCTTCAGTTAAAAATCTGTGCTTCTTTCACAGCAAAGCTCAAAGCTTTCAGTAACTGCTGGCAGAGTTGTTTAGTGGCACGTTTGGGAATAGAAATCCCCACATGGATGCTAGTCAGCAGGTCTGACTCCATTAGCGAGATGTCAGCAAGAATTCATCATGGATGTTAATAGAATGTTTAATGACGCAACACATTTGCATCATTACAAATTTTCATGAACACAGCGCTAATAGAGTCACATAAAAATCATGCAAAATGTACTAATTAGATAAAGAAAAAAAAGAAAAACATGGCAGAAGTGAATACTAACCACTGGTTTACTGATGGTACTCAATAGCGCTTGCAGGGCCTGAGCTTCCTCGTCCAGCTCTGAGGAGAAAAATGCAGGTAAATATGGATAGAAAACACCGTCTTCATGAAATGATGATAAAATTGAGAGGAAATAATTAGGACATGTGACAAATAATGTGACAAATAATGTGCCAGTTGTAGGTAAAACTGACTTATTCTCTGCCTGCAATTGTTTCTGCTGGGTTTTGTGTGCACTGTATTATCTACTTGCTACTGTGACATTTCTGTACATCATGTCTGTGTCCTTCCTGGACAGTGAAGTAATGAGTGTAACTTTGCACCATCTATCCAATGTGTTATCTGGTGGTATAACTACCTTTTGCATGGTGAACCAACACTGATATAATACAGAATTTCAGTGCATCTACAGTACAATGTCTCTAGATGTTTGTCTAGACTCATATATGGTTTTGATGTTGAATACTAGCCAGGAAAGTGTTTTTGCAGAACATTATGATGTCACAGTAAAGTTGACCTTTGAGTTTTTTGATATAAAATGTCATCAATTCATCACTATATCCTTTTAGACATTTGCGTGAAAGTTTGTGATAATTAGCATATGAATTTTTGAGCTGCGGCCAAAACCATGTTTTGTAAGGTCACAGTAACCTTGTCCTTTGACCTCTAAAATCTGATCAGTTCATCTTTGAGTCCAAACTGAAGAAATTGGACAGACAGACTGAAAACATAATGCCTCGGGCCACAGCATCAAAATAAAGATCTAATCTAATGTTTGAGTAGCAGCAGTTCAGATTCAAAGATGTGAAATTTCTTTCTAAATTCACAGCTACAGATCCATCTTGGAAAAAGTAATGGTAGAAATTAGCCTCAATAGACCTGAATCCAGTGCACTGTGACGGTGCAGCCTCAGTCATAGACCTTTCAAAGTTTGTTTACTAATTATGTACCTTTATATACTCGCCTCTAATAGAACACACCATCTTCCTTCTCCTTCTTTAGGAATAATCAAAGGCAACAACAAAAAATTCATGCTGTTATTTTTTTAATCAGCCCAGTATGTTTTCATGGTAGATTGCTCATATTTCAGTGTTCATACATTTCTGTGATCTTCATGAGGTCATAAGGTGAAATTATTTTTTCCTCCACTTTCAAAATTGACAATAATTCCTTAATTATGCACTGGTGTCGCCAAGAAGCAGTGTTAAACTCCATGATTAATGAGCAGTCAGAGTTCATGTAATCAAGAGTAATGTTGGCCGTGTTGCTGATCCCTCACTGCCACCAGCTGCTGCAGCTAATGAGGCACTATTCTCAGCACCTAAACACAACACAGCGCTCTCCTCACATCCGGAAAATACTGTCTGTCAGCCTGACTGTAAATTTGCCCCCCCACCCCCACCCCCCTTAACCTCCTTACCTCCCGACTCTCCATTCTTCCCCCTGCCTGCCTGCTTGTCAGGGCCGGCCACCGCTTGGCTGAGCTGCGCCTGCTCTGCCTCCAGCCCTTTCCCTCCGACGCCATTGTGAATGTCCACGGTCGGGGGGCTACTGCAAGTCTTCTGTGGCGAAAGGGGAGGGCTGTCCTTCACCTGCCCCCCTCCTCCGCCTCCCTGACGCTCCTTCAGTTTCTTCTGCAGACGCTCGTATGTTTTGCTTGTTCTGTCGTCTCGGTGAACAAACGGTGGGCGTCCGTGTTGGGAGTGAGAATCTGCAGAGACTGAGGGAACGAAAAGGCAACACTCGTGAGTTTGTGTTGACACAAACAGGGGAACAAAAAAAAAAAAAAAAAGACAGTCATAGAAGCAAGTTACTGCGAGAAGAACATACAAATAAAACAGGGCAGTAGGGAGACATAGAGACTCAACAGTTTAACTCCGGCCTTGACTGTATAACTAGACTGTGCAAATACAGTGCTGACAACAACAAATAACATCTTAATATAACAACACAGGCCAGACACGGCTAGCTCCAACTCACCCTGCTCTGAGTAGATATGAGCTGGATGGTACTGGGAGATGTACTGAGAACTCATGTCGCCCACGCCCCCCGGCATGCCCGTGTACAGGTGTGGTGGCGGGGGCATCATGGCAGGGTGTGGGATGAAGGCAGGCAGGTGGGCGTGGGGTGGAGGTGGAGGGTGGTGGAGAGGGGAGTGCCCCCCTGGGTGGAACTCTGGCTGCTGAGGTAAAACCAGAACCCGCCGCACTCCGTTCTCCTCTATGATCTACGGGGAAACAAACAAGAGCGCAGGGAGCAAAGTTGTCAAAGAGCTCAACGAGATGCCAATCAGAGACGGTGGACTGGAAAGAGTGCAGAATGAATACCTGTGAAACGTATCCAGGAGGCACATAGATTGGAGGCACTGAACCATTTGGAGACATCATGGGAACCTGAGCAGGACCTGTGGGGGAAGAAGAAGAAGCAGGATCAAACACTTTCCCACGGGGCACGCAGCTGTTTCATCTGTGCTGAATGTGCCGAGAGAGTTACAGTAGTTCAGCCCCACTCCGACCCCATTCATCCGAGCTCCAACCTGAGCTCAACAGCTGACAAATGTTTTCATACATCAACAAATATCTCTCTCGCACACACACACACACACGCATAAAACTGAGCAACTTTTAAAGCAATATTTGAAATTTTTATTTTATCTTTTATTTAAGATATCCTCAATGCAACTCGCAGTAGTTGTAGTAACTGTTACAAGGTTTTATTTTAAAACCATCAGTTACACATATTTCAGAGAAAAAAGCTTTTCCTTGGTACAGCAATTGACTCTAAACACTAGAGTACCCAGGAGTCTCAGCTGCTGTTGCTATGGAGAAGATGTCAGCCAGATGCACAAACCAGAACTGTAGAAATTCAGACCATATAAAATTTTTTTTTAAAAACGCACATAAATTGAACCAAAATTGACCCAAAATCCCAAACGTGCAAGAGAATTTTAACTTAAATCAAAATTGACTTTTCTCACAATGTTTTTATGTACACACTCATCTGTCAGGACCTTTGAGTTTTTAATCAAAGAGATTTATTTCAGTGCAGTCGCTCATCTTCTGTATCATTGTGCTGTCCATGCAAAGCCTTGACAGTGACTGACAGTCACCACAAACCTTCTATCCAGATCATAAATGGACTTTTACTTCTGTAACCCAAGACAACCGCAATAACTCTTTCCATTCTGCCACCTATGGCATATGAACCTTGGCAGGTTTTCACTCAAGCCACTGTAAAATATTGTCTCTGCAGGGTAAAATCCCCACACTAGCTGCATTTTCAATGACTACTCAATTTCTTTTTAATATCTATGAGTAAGAAAAGGCGGAGAAATGCATTTTTTTTTCCTATAAAATACTGGCAAATGCTAGAAGACCACTTTACAAAAGTGCTGAGAAACAACAAAGTTTCCTGCGTGTCTCTGTAGTGGGGGCCAGTGCAGCGGCTTAGCTCAGCTCTGAGAAGTGACAGCTCAGCAGAAAGCTTGAGAGAGAGAAAGAGAGAGGGACCTCTGTGCCAAGTTTGCATATTCGCACATTTCTCTTCTTACAAACCAAAGACATAAACACTAGGGCCCCAACGCCAGATGTCATGCAGGAGAGCAAAAAAAAAAAAAAAAAGAAAAAAAAAAAAAGAGATCCACAACACATACACACTGACCTCCCAGCAGCCTGCTCGAGGAAGAGTTTTCCTTCATTTTGTCAAGGCTGGCGGAAGCAGAGAGAAGGCACATCTGAATGACCAGCCATGATGGGCCCACGTCTACAGAGGCTGGCCTGCGTAATGATACGTTGAACCCTCCCACTTCTAGCCCCTAGCACCACCCCTTCAGGTGCTGAAGTCCAGGCTCCACCTCTCAGTGGAGAGAAACAGCAAGTGAGCATTGATATATGGGCAACTGCCAGTTTGTTATGTACACCGAGCTAAAACTAAAGCAGTCTCAATTGCCCTGCATTAAATGGCGCCGCTGAAGGTTATAAAAGTGAGTTATTGTTGAAACTTTGAAGTGTTGATTCCTTCTTTATGATCTTTCTGGAGGTTGACATTTGTCGCACTGTTGTACTGTATTGTGTCCAAATATAAAACCTCATTTAATATTTTGTCTACCCCATTTTTATTGAAGGTGGACTAAATATTAGAAACACCTCTCAGTGTCACATAGTTCCATTCACAGCGCCATAAACTACAAGCTTCAAAATGATCATATAGTTGAATCAACACCCTCCTAAAACAGTTTCTTTATAACCTTCATGAAGGGAGGATTTATTGAAGCGCTGGTGGATTAGACTGCATTCGTTTTCTCTCGGTGTAATAAACTAACAACTGAGTGCACACCTCAACACAGAATGACTCTGGGCCCAAAATTTACTGCTGGACGCAACAGCTCAAAACAGAGACAAGCTATGTTTACAAGGCGATATAGCTACAGGTGGATATGTAGTTAAAAGTCGTGGTGCACTGCACTGAAAAAGTTCTTTAAATGCTTTAATGTTATCAAGTGCTGCGGAAAAATATTGTATGTTACGGCCTTATCCCACTGGCCCAATGTACCACGCTATAACCATGCCATGACCGTATGGTTCGACAGCGGCCTCACAACAGGGTGTGAGTATCTTGACTGACAATACTGTAGGGCTAAATGATGATAGTTTCCACTCTCAGCCAAGTCATCTTGTTTTGCCACATTATGCTTTTGGTATTTTTGTACCTTGTGTAATTTTAGAGTATCTGTAGTTTGCAGATTTCTTCCACTCTTGCTTTCCTGTTCTTGCTTTCAGCCGCCACACTGTTTTCTGATCTGTTCGCCTACATCCTTTTGAAGCTGTACCAACTGTGTTAAAGTTCCTCTCCAGACATGTTTTAAACTATGTGAAAATATTCTGCTATGATTAATATTTTGTTTAACATGCTTTTCCAACATAAAAAAAAAAAAAAAAAAAGGAAAACTGGAGCTGAAGGCATATCCACGCTTACTTCACCATTGAGAAATCTCGATCAGACCTTGTGCCCTGCTCACCAACGCTGCCTGCGCTAGGTTGACCGTCAGACACAGATTCAGATGAGAAGTCTGTTGTGACCAAAATCGGGAGACTAGGAGATGTATCAGAACAGTTAGCGTGGTTAGCATTTTTCATGTTGTTTGTTAGCTCGCAACTGGCAGTGGCTGACACAGTGTTGGTGGTTGTGCTAATGCAAACTCTCGCTCTCTACACTGACAGGGTTTCAGGTTTATTTGGTTAGGTTTATGTCTGCTGTTTAATATTTAAATTTCCACCAGTCAATCCTTCCTGTAACTCCTTCACAATAAAATCCTAATTGAAGATCTTATTGTGAAGGAGCTATGGGAAATACAGTAGTATTAGTCTCCCAGGTAGGCATCAAATGCTATTATTCAAGCTGCTGCTCATTTCATGGCTCCGTGCAGGTATCACAACCACACTGTTGATGCCATTATGGTTTCACTTGATGTTCTGTGATTACAATGTAATGTATTTGTATTAGCATCAACATAATAAAATCAATCATCTCAGAAACATAAATGTTAACAGGGATCAGGTTGGGACAGGTTTGGATTAGATATTAAAACTGGATTACATTTCAAACAAATAAAAACAACGTGCACATTTCAAAATAAATTAGCCAAGCAGTTATTTGTCAAAACTTCATCATCATAGCACTAGTTACTGTCTACTGTGGGCTACAAGATGCACTTTTCTTCAGACTTAATAATTGTTCCAATCTAATGCCAGACAGTCCCACAATGTATTACTTTCCATTGGTGTAAAAAATCATTGGGAACATACTGCTTTAGTCTACCTGCTAATAAACTTCACTGGACAAGACAGATAGCAGGTAGGCCTCATATACTGAAAGCAAAAGGGCAAAGAGCCAGCGGAGTGATAGGAAGTGAGTCATTTCCCGACCTGGCTGTGAATTTCCCTACCTTTTTGTTCCTCGCGCATCGTGTATGTGAGGACAAAAATCTCAATCCAGGGAGCATGGGAAAGCTCAGTGTGAATGAAAGCAGTCACCCTGGCTCAGCTCCCATTGATTTCAGATTACTATATCATTTGAGTGGGAGTTCAAAGTGTGCAGTGTTAACTCCACTCACTTTCAAGACTGATGAATTATTTCATGCTTTATGCCAGGTGCTGCTGTGCACCTGCGCGATGACTGATGAAGGCAACTCCAGTTAGTGCCGCTGCTGCTGACTAACAGGAGATCTAATGAATCACATTAGCGGTCTATATGTCATTGTTTGCCCGTTTAGAGTGAAGGGCTTTGTGTGCACCGACTTGGGAGAGCGTACGGGAGAGGAGGACCAGCAGAAAGCACAGGGTGAGGGAGGTAGGGTGAGGGAGCCACACACATCTAAGGCAGTGAGAAAGAGAGAGAGGAGAGGGGGGGACACCCACTCTTTTACATCAGACTGACGCACGAGTGCTGACAGAGATCAGATAGAAAAGGCCACATCCCCCTCCCCTCCCCTGAGTCAACTGGAGCATTGGTTGTGCTGACGTGGCTGTGGAGTACCAGCCTTCAGGAGGAAGCAGCCACGGGAAAAACATCAGTCCTCCTCCACAAAACGGCAGGCTGCCACCGGGCCAAGAATAGCCACAAACAAGCTGCCCATTCTGGCTGTGTAAACAGAGGCCAGGCAACACTTTGGGAGCACCATCATCTCCTGTCAACATCACATAACCCGTATTCACCTCCCTGCTTCCTGTGGCAGGCCGACAGGATCTTAACCGGTGCAGCTCATTCTGAGTCAGGGGGGGGGGGTAACTATTTAGGTTGGGTGAAAAAGCAGAGGGAGAGACTTATCAAAGGCCAGGCCGCATGTCAACACACGTACATTCACAGATGCGCAAGGGGTGGTAAAGGCCACTTTGAACACCAACCTGTTTCCTCTGAAAATGGATAGGAGATCATAACAAAGAAACTCAAGTGGGACTTCACACAGGTCTTCTAAGGCTCACCGCAAACAGAGGAAACTTGGCAGACGTGGCTCTGAAATAACGGCAACAATCCAAGCAAACTGTCAGGTTTAATCGGATGTACAAATGAACCCTCAATTAGATCCGGAGAATAAAAAAAAAAGCAGAGATGACAAGCGAGCTAGAGGCTGGCTGGGTTAAAGCAAGGGTGTAAAAAAAATAAAAAAAATAAAGAGAGGGCAAGCGCGAGACAGGTAGAAGGAGACAGTGTGGTTTCATATGGGAGCTCTCAATAAGCTCTCAATGGCAACATGATTAACTGTGAGCCTATAAAGATGGAGCAGGCTTGATTATTAATCACAGTTAATAAATTGTCTTTCTCCACAAATAAAGAGGATGAGCAAGGGAAGGCAAGCAGATTCATTGACATAAGTTAATAATTACAACCAAGCAAGGGAAAGAGGCTAAACACTGAACTGTCAATGAAAAAAAGAAAAAAAAGAAGCAGAATTAAACCTTGATTTTTAGTGATGACACTTTGGCAAATGTTTTTGTTTTTTTGCATGGCATGGCACATTTTCCAGCACACAGGAAAGATCTTCCATCAATTAACAGGGTAGTAATTTGCAATGATTTGCAATTAGTAGATTACGGAACCAGGGCCAGGCTGCCACTCCACAAACATGCCTGTTAGCTTCCAAACACCACCCATCCAGGCAGATAGAGGAAGGGAGGCAAGAGGGAAAAAAAGAGGGAAAAGGGCTGTTTCTGTTGATCGGCGCGCAAACCAGAGCCAGAGGGAGGAAGCTGTACAGTAAACAATGCAACGATTTAATTAGAACAGCTTTTTTTTTTTCTTTTTTTCTTTTTTTTTTAGGCGTTAGCAAACTTTATCTCACTTCCTGATATTTCAAGGCATCCGCATGGATCCGCAACCCCACCGGCATGAGTGATGTTTACAGGGGGGGGGGAATCAGTAACCTTCATGGCTGTGCTTATTACAGAACATCACACGCTGCTGCTGCTGCTGCTGCTGCTGCTGCTGCTGCTGCTGCTCTCAGCCAGACAAACCCAGAACAAGAGAGGGGCCATGACCACAGGGGCCGGATTTTTTTTCTTTTCAATAATGAATTATTTGGCTCCGTTCAGGAAATGATGATTCCACTCTAAAACCACTGTCTCCTCCTGTTACAAGAAGCTAACCTCACAAACCCAGTGTTGTTGATAATTCAACAAAGACAAAAAAAACAGCTGAGTGGACATGAAATCACCCTTCCCTGAACATCCCACCCCTGACTGAACTTAGAAAAGAAAAGGAAACAAGAGGTTTGTTGGAACACCCCTCCCTCACATCATCTTCTATCATCCTCTGTAGCCTTTCTCCCTCTCCCCTTGGTATCAACGCAGCGATGGGAGAATGAGTCACAAGCTCAGTCATTCTCAGAGCTACTCACTGCAGAAGCTGTGAATGAACCGCGCCTGTGTGTGCGTCCACGCTCGCATGTTTGTGTACATGTCCTGCGAGTTAGGGTGGGGGTGGGGGAGGGGCTGCGAGTATAAAAATAGCGTGCTAATGTGGTTAATGTGTCTGATGTTTGCAGCCCAATTATGCGAACCATATGTGATGGGCTTTGTTTGGGAAAAGGTGCTGAGGGGTGAGGAAACATGCAGCCATACCACTACGGTGCACATGGTTTTAATCCTAATGGATACGATCACACGAGCCCATGCAATTTTATATGCTGTATTCCAGGCTAAAATAATGGAGTGACCACTGGAAGCACAATGCCTGTGCCACTAGTCCCCCAATGCAAGCCTACTCTTCCATGATGGCTACGAGTCCTTGCTGCCCCCTCACCAGCTATTGTGTAAAATAAATAAACAGAGGGGTGGGAAGTGAGAACAGGGAGGAGGAGGGACGGGGTATCAAAGAAGATCATGAGTGACAGGATGAGTAAAGGAGGGATGTGGTTCTGGGGAGATGATCTGATATATTTTCTATTGATATTCACTAACTTTACCAACAACCATTTAGCTAACCCTAACTGTCTGTAAGTGATAACCAGATATGAGTCATTTAGAGATCATACCATTTATCCAAAAGACAATTCTGGTACAAAAGGTTTCAGGTAGGGGTGATTTTGCATCTTAAATGTAGGTCAGTTGAGAGTTGTGATGTAGATATTTCCAGTACTGATACGGCACTGTCCCCACATCCCCCCTTACTTCCAAAGGCAGCAGAACAGTCAAGTAAAACTGCTTGGGTTGGGGCCTGCATGTGTTCAACCATGTTGAACTTTCAAAAACCGACAATGACACCAAGACTGGCCACTGGAGAGACTGGAGCTGAGAAAGACCTCTTTTCTTAATTTATTACAAGAACCATTTGTGGTGAGTGCTATAATATGAACACCTTCCTGGAGAGACTGTCTGAAGATGTGTTATTCCCATATTTAAACAATATTCATCTCCCACCTCTCTATGAGAGCAAGCATTTCACCTTGCCTTCCAGTATGGCCATACAGATCAGGTATATACAAGTATTGCCTTCCAGTGTAGTTGGACAAAATAAAGTATGATCTACTTCTTTCTGAGCAACGGTTTTAAGCAGTTCAACTTGATGACACCACTTGCACTGTTTTCACTCTGTCAGTGAGTGCTTCCTAAAAGTACATTCCAGGGGAATTTCTCTTAGATTATACTAGTGTATTGACAATACGGACACTCCCTCACCATAGTGTCAGATGAGATGCTCAACAGTGCACATCCTGGCTGCTCAGTTTCAGACACAGGGGATGTGACAGCCTCAAGTCCCTCTGATAGAAAACACAGAGAACACATCTGCAGCACCATCAGGAATGACGCGAGGTGTTTCACAGCTATGGCATCAGAGATAAGGGACAAGTAGACACATGGGCCGGCTGACCAACCAGTGTCTCATAGAGAGAAAAGGGAGAGGACAAAGGCAACATGGCTACAAACTGAGCCAGGTGTATGCAGGCACATACTGACGTGCAAACACACACACACACACACACACACACACACACACACTCACTCACTCACTCACTCACTCACTCACCCTCTCTTTAGCTCCCTGTTGTGATGCCAGAATGGCTGTCTTGGCTTTTGTGGGAGCAGGCACATCTCTATCAGGCTCAATAAGCCCAGCTGAACTAGACCGTGCTTTCAGCCATCAAGCACAGACTGAATCATCCAAAGTGATGTGAATCACCGACAGACTAAGTCAGATAAAGAAGTGGATCTAATCAACCCAATGGTCCTGATGCCGACTTACATCATCAGTCACCTGGTCTATCGCTCGGTGCCAGAGATACAGCCTTCAAATCTGCAGTGGCAGACACTGAGAAAGGCCGACCCTGGGATCTCTGGGGGTTCTGGTTGTCGCTATGATGGCATGTCCACTCGCATACAGAACTGCCCTCATGGCGAGGACGATAGTGAGCAGGAAGATGCTGAATGGCCACTCTAATTAGCCGCCCTCTCTAAAAGCCCCTCCTCCAAGGCAAATGCCCTCTATAAACTGCATTTTTTTAAGAATGCCTGTTTGTATTAAACAAACTGTCATGCGCTAACACGCAGCAATTACGCACATCCAGCTGCTAAAAATACATGACTGAATACACAAATCGGTGTGGGATGGAAAAAACACATGTAAACCAGATCATCCTGGCTTTGGAAGTGTCACGCTGTCCCTGTCAGTACGTACTGGGGTTAGAGCTGAAAGCAGGAATATGCACAACAGAAACTTAAGAGAACAGGCATAGTCTGTTGTTATGAGCACACAACAAATAAAACCAACCAACCGTATACGCATACATGCATGCAGTCCCGCATGCAAAAAAACACACACACACAATCTTCTTCCTCCCTCCTTGCACCGCAAGCGGTGAGTCATCCCTCTATTCACGTCACAGAGAGATGAGCGCACCCTGTGACAGGCCAGTTAGTAGCAGTCACACTGATCTATGTGGCACCTCTCAGCTCTTTGTTTCTCCTCTGATGGAGAGTCTATGTATGCTCGCTCCCTATTAGGAAGGTTTACTCAGCTCATAATGGGGGGCCGGTGTGGGAGCTCAGTCAGACAGGAGTGGGGAGAAGAGTCTCTGCGTGAGCAAACTGTATGATCCTGCCTGGGCAACATCACTTTATATCACTGCTTTCTCACACACACTTTCTCCTTTGTCATCTAAACCTGGATGCCTGAGGCCTATTGCACAGGCCCATTGTCCCATTGTTATTCATATACGTCACAAGTCGTAGTCAAAGGCAACAGACAAGAAAATACCTTTCAACAGTGAGACATTGAGCACTAGTCTATACATGGGTCATTAGATTTATGCTACGATGTAGAGCGCCTGCCTGCTGTGGCCGGTAGTAAACATCCACTCACAAAGCTTTATCATGCTGACACCTTTTATTTTTCTTTATCAAATTAAATTGAAAATTTAAGAGAAAAAAAAAAATAAATAAATAAAAGAAAGAGCGGCTGTGAGCTCACAGAAATGTCAATACACGGAGGGGTGTCCGTGGAGCAAGCCAAAACAAAGCAAATCATTTTCAGATCAATGTTTTCCCCCGGGCAACTGCATTTTATCATAATCGTTTACAATTATGGGCCCACAGCTCTGCCTCCTACAACTACTCCAGCTGTCTTCCGTTCACAATGTCAGCGACGTGTTGGAGCCAGACTTCATTGTTGCTGTCACAAAGCCAACGCAATCGCAAACAATTGAGGAAAAGGAAATGACAAGCCATCAGGACAAATAAGAATGTGTAACACATCCTACTCCAACACTGCCGTTTTGCCCTTGCTCCTCTACCGACACACTGCGATTATACCATATGTTTATTTTACATTATGATAGTCTGTCGGTGCGTAGTTCATTTTATCAGCTGTCAAATTAAACAGGAAGACAGAGGAGGGCAAAAATGACTGGGTTTTTTTGATTACTAGAAAGACAGTACAGAAAAGAAATGTAAGAGTGACACATTCTGTTCTTGTGGAAGTGTTGTAAGAAAAACTGATAAACATCGCAGTTACTGTTACTGGGGTTTGTCAACATGTTCTAGTCCGTTGTTATCCCTTGAATGCATCAGCTACAACTAATTTTGTTAAAGCATACATGTGACACATTCTCCCTAGCTTTCCTGTTCTCTATGGGCTGGAACCATAAAATGCAATTATGTCATTGAACAACCAGGAAGCTATGAGACCATCCTGTAGTCATTTCTGTAAAAAAAACACGTCAGAGTACATCCTGGCCAACCCCCCTCTCCTTTCTCACTGCACACACTGAAAAAAGCTGAATGAATTTGGGTGAATGAAATAAAAGGGGCTAAACAAAAATCTAGCTCTGCTCATCACATTCTGCTTAGACATGTTAAAATCTTACGCTTGCTACCATGATCAGACTTATTTACATTAAATTTCCTGTCAGATGCAAGAACCTTTACCAGACTCGTGGTTAGATGACAATCTTTGAGAGGCTGTGAGTAACTTGAACTTAAAAAAGCTTCCGGATTCATCATAATCGCTTATACAGGCACAGACAGTCTAAGCTCTCATTTGAATTTTGTTGTCTTTTACAGGCAAGTCAATTTTAGAGGGAGAAAAAAAAATGACATGTTCATTAGCATTTTATTAATCAGCAAACCAGTAATGTCTAGTAAAAAGCTCTTCTCCAGCTATGGTTTGTGCTTTTGAAGTTTATGGAAATGTTTCTTTACATACAATCTCTTTGTATTCTTACAGATGCTCTTACAGACGACCAAATTATCTTTTCCAAACCAATGACTCCCAGCAGGATTATAGTTAACATCTGTTATTTCAGTTTTTCTTTTACATGTGTGAAGAGCTGCCTGATGTTTTGCATAACAGTACAACAATTTATTACACTGAAAATCAGTTTGATAATCTCTTTATGTGATTTTGCATTTTTCGTTATTTGCATAATATTGTGATATACATCAGTATTAGGAAAATGTTATTCATATCGTGACACTCCTTTAAACTGCATTACCCATTTGCTGTATAAATTAATATAGACAAGTCTCATAGCTTTCCATCGATGTCAGGGTACAAGTAGAAGATTAAGCATGTGAAATGAGCCATACATTACTGGGGACTTTCGGCAGCGGTGTAGCCAAGAATCCATTTGTCTGGCCGTCACAATGGCCTAAAACTCACACAGTGAGAATGTGTGCATGTCTGCTCTCACTGAAGCACTCTCCACTTTGAATATATTGTTATTCATTTTCACCGTCTTCACTTTTAGGAAATGCCCTTGAATGAAGCTAGATAAAACCATTTCATTCATCTTGTTGCTTTTGGAATTAGTCCGTATAGAAACCATATGCTTGGATATGGTTTAACTGTATAAAAACATATGCTAGTAGTATATAACTGACTGAATGCCCTTGTAAAACATGTGTGGAAAGGGTGTACTCTAAAAACTGATTCATAAATGTGATTATATAAACTATATTGCTGCAAGGGAGAAATTTTAAATCTTTTCTTTTAAAAATCTTTTCTTCTTGCATGAATGGGTTAATGAATGAACACAGGTCCAAGTACATCTATATACATTATATGCATTATAAAATTCATATTTCGTGCTTTTGTTTTACAACTGGATTATTAGACAACATGCACCCAAATCCACAGTCACACTGAAAAGTTACACATGAGCAGCTCTCTCACCTGTGATACACTGAAACTGACCATCCTCTCGTCGAATAGTGAAGGCCTCACCTGGGTTTACCTGCACCAGGATTACCTGTGGAGACACAAAGGGGCGTTTCATTTGACGGTCACAGTTAAATTTTACATTCGCTCTACAGCAACTAGCTCATTAAAACCGAAGCCAAAGCCCGAACCCTTTTGTACATGGACAACTTTTTGTACAAGTCGCTCTGTGATATACACACTCAGGATCTTGTAAGATTTCTATAAATTTTCTTCCACGGCTCATTCAGTGATATTCCTGTGAAAAACACAATGGTCTTAACACTAGCAGCGTTTGGTGTTACACTGATGGAGTTTGGTGTTAACACTGACAATACAGTCCCATGGAAATCATAGTAGTAAATATTTAAATCCTGCAAAGCCTGAAATGCAGGTGACACTGGCAGAGGCAGGTACCTGCCTGCTTACAATATATGCAGCAAACAAAAAAAAAAAAATCTTCACCTTTAACTTCATACTTCATACCAATTGTTTTCTGGACAAAAATCCATCAAGAGTAATCAACTGAGAGCAAAAGACTGGGAGGGGGGCGGAGGTGGTGGCAAGCCTTTCTCTAGTGTGGACTGTGGTCTTCAGTTTATCCCGGGGGATAAACAGGTATTAAATTGCAAAAGAAAAATACATTTTTCAACAGATTAATTTTCTCATATCGAAGGCAAAATGTAAAGACCAATAACCGCTGCCATACCTGGATAATTGAATCCATGGATATTGGAGTACACACGTGTGTGAGAGGGGGTGTTTAATGTAACACACACAATCAATACACAAGCTCTTATTCTCCCCAGCTCTTATCAACTTTCACTGCCAGTTCCAAGCCAAACAATCCCGAGTATCTCAGACTGATTGATAAGAAGAGGTATAGTAGAGTAAACACAGTTTCATTTTTTCAGTAAATATATATTATCAGTTCCTCATGGTCGTACAAATCCTATTACAGAGTTTGTGAATGACTTAAAATGCACCAATAACTGGAACAGGATGACAACGAAAAAACTATCAGTTTAGTATGTAACCCCTGCTTGCAGCTAATCATTGTTAAGGATTTAACAAAATAAAACAAAAAAAAAAACTCTTAAACTTAAACCCATGAAATTATGGTTTTGTTGTCATACATGACAATATATTCATAACAGGTGCACATTTTCAATTTATTCTGATGAAATGGTTGGAATTTTTATGTGTGCTCGATAACTTCTTAAGTCTGTGTTCCTGCAATGGAAATTTACCTTTTTTTCCCCCCAAAAGTGGTAGTTTACGAAAGTCATTTTCAAAAACAAGAATAACCTTAGATTTCAGGAAGGTTCGACAGATGTTGCAGATGAAATAAGTAAAAATCTAGGCAGCAAAGAATGTGATTGTTATCTAAACCTTACTTTAACAGAGTGAAAAATAAAAATAAAAAATAAAAATTAGCATCTATGTTTGAAAGTACTGATTGCGTTAGTATTTCAAATTAAAATGTGCTGAAGAATTTCAACCCATTCCTGTTATTATGTGGAGAAACAGCTGTCCTCCTCTTTAGTTATCAGGCTTTACATGAATGTTTTAAGCTTTAACCATTAACTTAACAATTCTAAACTATTTTTGTCTCACACCATTCACAGACTTCACCATGACTGATGGAAATATCAGGTACACACTGCTACCCTGCACTGAGTCATGCTTCTTCTGTCGTTAAAACAGACGTGAGCATCAGAATTGAAGATGAAGAAGCCTTGCAAGAAGAAAAAAAAAAAAAAAGTGCATTTTTGCTCAAGAAACAAACTTTTCAATCCATTTTAATGTCATCTGATGACTAATAAATAAATGAAAAATAATGATTAACTGAACTGAAGACGTATTTTCTTTTTCCATTCACTTAATCAAAAGGTCTGATTATGTTAATAAAAAAATCAAGACAGCCGGTAACTTCACCCTCCAATTCATCATTCTCTTAACCTTATCCTTATCAACGCCACAACAACAACAATAACAACAACAACAACAACACACACACACACACACACACACACACACACACACAACTAGGTTTTTGTTGCCCGGCACTGTGTGTGGGCACCAGTTACCTCACTCTTGTGGAAGTCGCTGTCATAGAATCTACACTCCCCTGGCAAAGGGCTTTGGCTATGGTTCTCTTCAAGCACAGAAATCATCAGCACCTCCATCTCTGACTCTGTTCCCATTCATGTGCTCAGCAGGGAGAGGAAAGAGCCCTTTGACTGCCACACACAGAATCTCATATGTTCATACACACCCACACGAGCAGCGTCAGCAGCAAGTGTGGATGGTGGCAGTGGTGGTGGTGAGGGGTGGGTGGGAGTAGGAGACTCGGGGCAGGAGGGAGGGCAGAGGGGAGGGTGGGTGTGCAGGAGGCCGCCAAACGGGAGGAAATCTTGAGATTTGAATCAAAGTCTAGGCACTTCACAGTCGGGTGCATGTATACGTTTGTTGTCCAACCCCCTTCTGTGTGAAGAAAAACAGCCCACCTCTTTTTTAATTCAATCTTTACATTGGAAGCTACATTTGAAATCTACACCGTGACATTCACTGCATGTTAATGAAAACAAAAAATAGGAAGGAAATTTTGCTCGCAAAAGATCCGACTGCTACTTACTGTTGCCCGCATTGCTTTTTCTCATTCAGGCGTCGCTATTCACGCAGTCACAGAGAAAGGAAAAGATGCTCAAGGGTCTACCAGACCCTCCACCACTTCACCCAACCCTCATGAGAAATCACATGACCTGCGACACTAACACATCTGGCTGATCTGATCCTTTACACCCTTCTCCACTTCCATCAAACTCCTGCACAAAAAAAAAAAAAAAAAAAAAAAAAAAAAAAAAAAAATCCAGGAGCAAACTGGTAAGAGGCGTGGAGTGCAGCGGGAGCTATGCAAGCAGATGGGGCTGAGTCTCTTGCGCTGGATGTAGCCGTCACAGAAAGTGTGGCGTGAATCTCATGTTTGCTTCGCCTGGTTCAGCCTCATCTGCTCCATAGCGGCACTCTCTGCAGCAGGCGGCTCGTTCACTCTATCCTCTGGCTCCAGTGCAGCCTCCCTACCGTCAGTATCCACAGCAACCCCTTCAACAAATAAGCCACAGCGATGTCCGCGCCAAACCTTCAGAGAAGGGACTGAAACCTTATCAGCAGTGGCCACTCTCCGGAAAAGGAGGCGGGCGAAACCCAAGAAAACAGGACCAAAAATGAGAAAAGGACTTTGGATGATGCCTCAGTTTGCTATTCAGTTTCCTCCTTGCCTCTGCCACTGACTGTGTGCCGGCTCAGTTAATGCCTGCTGTGCTCCTTAATATGGTTAATTTCAATAGCATTCCATCAGGGTGTGATCATGGCACAGCTGAGCCGGCAAGGGTATAAGGGTTCCATAGCGTGGGGAGTCCTTTGTTCTGCCTTTTTTCACAACAACAACAATGGCGTGAGGGAGCTGAGCGACCCACGCAGCTTCTGAGGCTGACATACACGACTACGCTACAGTCCCTCTCCCTCCCTCCCTTCGCTCCCTCCCCCTCATACTCTCCCTGGCTCGCTCTCCCATTCACAGAGCGACATGCCGTACACCCTCTCTTAATACTCGGATCGATGTGAGAGGAGATGAGGTTGTGGGAGTTCAATTGCAGAGCTCCAGCGCTGGCGACAATTACAGCCTCGAGTTCTCTCCCGTTTTCAAAGATCACAAAGCAGCCCACTGACAGTCAAAACAGAGACACTATTTGTGCAGCGACACAATAAACAGGGCTCGCAAGTATTCACCGCTTCTGTAACATCTGTCCTCATTCATTCTGAGCGGATCATTCCTTAAAGCGACAGTGCTGATCACTTGATCAGCATGTGCCAAGTGAACAGATACTCTGCGTCACTGATACCGCTGCACGAGGGGCCCATCAAAAACCCCCCACGTAATGAAATCCCTGCTTCATTTGGCTCTGTAGAATGAAAGAAGCTGGATTTAAGGAATTAGATAAATATAGCTGCTAGCAGAAGCGATCAGGGGATGAGTACAATAGGCTTATGAAGTAAGATGACTTTAGGGAAATACAAAGTTAAATTAATTTGTGAGTTATGCAAAACACAAAGTGAAATCTGGATAGTGCCTCCTTCAGGTTGGTTCAAGTTTTTTTTCCTGTACACCTAAAATATATTTTGCAACCAACCAATCACAATATAACAATGGAGAAATGATATCTAATTTGATAGTGACTGAAAACCACAGCAAAGCATTGGAAAGAAAACGCCTGAGCTTCAACTTATTGAACTGCAGACAGCTAAAGTAGCATCCAGCAGAATCAGCAACTAAATAAACTAAATAAAATAAAACTGATGCCTTTGTCTCTGCTCCACCACAACAAGCAACCCGATGCAGTGCTTTTGCAAGAGCAAGCACCTTTTTTTTTTTTTTTTAATTACTTGCTGCCATTTTCCCCACATTTCCTGCAACAATGGAGGCAGATGTCCTCCAACAATTTGCATAAACAGCCTGGAACTGAAATCAGGTCTTGGCCAAAATGTTGTTAGATTTATTTTTTTCCCCTCTCAAAGTTACAGCTGCATAATATTCAGCTATATTGTGATGTGATTAGTGTTTCTGGGCTTAGAATATGGACAGGTTACTAAGATAACGTTAGGCATTTTCATTTATTTATGCTAGTAATATTCACCTCACTATTTTGCTTTGTTTTTCAAAGAATTGCCTCATAATGTTCCATCAACGTCAGACATTCAACAGAGGCAGTTTCTCTGTTTTTCTGTAGCATCGTCTACAACATATTTAGAACAAGAACTTTTTGCAAAATAGAAAAAAACATATTGCTGGGGAAAAAAAATTACACAGTAAAAAAAATAACACATTTTTAGATTAATCAGTTTCCTCCTCTGATAACTCCTACCTGCCTGAGGCAACTGTCAGTCACATTTATCCTTAGGCCACATTCAGACAGACATTTACCCTATGTTCAAACAATACAATACTGCGTCAGTGGAGCTGTGTTGTGTGTTGTTGCGTGTACCAACGAGACAGTGAAACACATTCCAGTAAGTCCAGTTGGAGGAACGGGCTTGAATGAGCACTTGCATCTATGCGATTGGCTAACAAAGTGCCTTTCCGGATGAGCGTCCCAGCAAAGGATGAAAAAGGCATCTCTACGCCGCCACAAATGCGCATTCATCTTGGAATTACCCCCCCCACCCCCCCCTCCCCCCCCCACAACAACACACACGCAACACAATACAACAAAAATGTGTAACTGCCATCACAGACTGCCTGTATAATGACTTTATTTGGAAGTGGATAGAGTCTGAAACAGTGCTAGGATACTGCAAAGGTTACTTTTCACACAGATGACTAAGCACTGAAATGTGCTATGGTTTCCTGGTCACATTCACAACATGGATGATCTTTTTCACAGCACACTTGATGGAAGAAACCATGCATTCAGAGAACAGGAAGAATGACAATCAGATTTATAGAACCGGTGTGTCCGAAAGTTAAACAACACATTTTGTTCCCAGCACTGTAAAGATTTACGTCTACGTAGGAGCCCTATGCAAAGAGACTGAGGATCAATTAGCACACACTGTCACACAGGTGGCCACTGCTGTGTTTTATTACCCAGGAGAATGGGCCCGCTCTGTGCGTTCATGGCTGTTAGCTCTGACGTTTCTCTGCCGTTGGGTGACTCAGAGTTCAGGTTTCTCACTATTTGTTCCTCTTAATTGTTTACTGTGCATGGATGTGACATAGCAGCTGGGTGGACAGGAAACAGGAGCCAAATGACACAAGGAAAATCCTGCTGGTGTCGGAACTAGCCAGGCAGTGACACAGTCTCCCTGCAGCTGATGGCATACGCTTACGTGTGCAATGATAATTCAAGGCAATTTGATGATCCTCCACCCTCCAGGTTCCCTGGGAAACGTTGCGTGACGGGATAGTACGACAGAAACAGGCTGGAAAAAAAAAACTCTCTGAAAAGGTGTTCATTCTGTAGCACGTCCTTGTAAATATTCATTATCTTCTTAGCAATATTCACTCACAGAGGAGGAAATCTGGTATATGTACTTATCAGAGCAACCATAAAATATTGTCTAAGCACAAAGTTGAAGTCAGGGTTTGGATTTTTGTCTGCTGAATGTCAAATCAGCACCCAAATAAATGGATTTTACTCAAGGCTTTGCCTGGATTTGACTCTGGTCTTTGCTCACTTTAATATTTCACATTAAAGAAAAAAAACCCCACAGTCTGATGCTTCACAGAGGAGCTGGTGTTAGATAGGTGATGGGCTGTGGTAATCTTGATACAGAGTTGGACTATTCTTTTTCGTTAATTCAGACCACAGCATCTTCTGGCTCATGCCCTTTGAAAATTTCACATGAATTTCTGCAAACTCCAGACATGCTGTCATGTGCCTTTGTTCTCCTCAAGAGTAGCTTCCATCTGTCTCCTCTCCCACATAGCCCAGACCTGTGAAGTGCTGCACTGAGTGTAGTCCTTCCAGAGCGATTTCTCATCACAGTGAAGACACTTTGTACCTTTGTGAGAGTTGTCCTTCGGCTCCAGTTCACCTTTCTGGCCAAAGTCCTTCTAGCTTGGTCACTCTGTTATTACTTCTACTGTTATTACAAAAAATTCAATAGAGTAGAACTTTAAAGTGGCTATTTGTGAGTTTTGGTGGTTTCTTGCTGGGAGAAGGTGGTGGTGATTGCCGCTTGACATGAGCTTCAGCCATTGTTGTGTTTACAAGACAAGAAGTTATAATACGCCCTCTGAGCAGCGCTGCGTCTTCAGGGCGGATTGGGGGCTACAGAGAGTCGCTATCAGGAAGTGACAAGACGGGCTGGGGCTAGCTTGTTAGCGTGCTAACTGCATTAGAAGAAAAGACGTGATAGAGAGAAGAGTTAACATTGGTGTTGCTTTCCACCTCTGGAGACAGCTGGAATAAAGTTTGATGCTGAACTCATAACATTTCTTTTATATTAGTACGTAAACACCTGTTAATGCTAACGTTGGCTATGTAGCAACAGCAAAACTTAGCTCCTTTAAGCTAATAAAATATTGACATTTGATGTATTGTACCAGAGTTAGCTTAAATCTATCAGTGCATATGATGATCACCTGTAGTACTTGTTTCTGTAACTGCTTTAATAAGCCAATACTAGACGTCAGAAATAAATGGTTATTGAGTGTGGCTCAGATCGATCCACTGGATAAGATATTCAGTACTCGTATCTGTTCTGTAAATTGGTGCAGTAATAATGGTATGGTTTGTCTCGCTGGCTCAGAAGAAAGTGTCCTAAACAGTGCTGAGTCATGCACTGTCCACCTCCTCACAATAGTTGACAAATAGTGGGCTCACCTCCATTTTCACAAATGGTTCAGGGGCTGACCAGGAGACAAGTAGAGTGGGTTGCATTTTTGTCACAACATATCAGGCCCCTCTGGCAACTTGTGAGGGGGCTCATGTCCAGGGCCCTGTCTCCTGTGTCTGGCTATAGCATACAAGGCCGGCACCAAAGACGGCGGAGTCGAGAGCGAGGTCTCACTATCCCACAGTAACATTAGCCCACGCATGGCACGTCGCCACAAGCAAGACCACACACACACACACACACACACACACACACACACACACACTCATGGCTGTGTGCTCCCTGTTCAATTAGTGTTGTTACTATTCAATGCGGAGTGTTCTTACACACGACCAGAGCAGAAAGTAGGTTTCTAAGGTTTTTAAATCTCAGCTCATGTCAGAGAGGATGATTATGTTTAAATAAGAGCATGTCAGAATAGAAAAAGTGCTACGTTGTCTTGAAAGCTCTTGTAATTATACATATTTCCCAAAAGGTTGGACGTTTCCTAGGAAAGGGTTTCTAACAGAGACTGCACAGCACGATGTCTGTACCAAGGATTGATACTGTGAGCACCTTCTGAAAAACCACTAACAGCTTCTTTTTTTTTTTTTCCTCAAAAGTGTTTTCATCACGTACAGTCTGTCAGGTTACAAACACAGACCTAAAAACCATCAAAGCACTGGAACGTAACGACACAAGCACAAAGAGCATGAAAACATTAAATGGCAGATCTAATGAAAAAGAGTAATGAACAAAATATACATAACCATCAGCACAGACAACAGCTAAGTACATAAGCCATTAGCTAGGCTTAAACATTGACAGAAACCGGCTGATTCATCTGTTACCAATTTAGCTACAAACCAAATGGCAGGAGCAGGAAAAACTTAGGGGGAGAGGGGCTTAAATGGATAGACGCAGTGAATCATGCTGTACCCAAAGTCGTCTCGAAAAAGGAATCATCTCAGGTAATGACCCCAAGACAACAACTTCCTCTCTGACTCAGAATAATTGGTCCAACAGAGCGTTAATACCAAGTCAAAACTGGGATAAAGAAACCAAGAACAAAGAATGAGGTATCCTTGCAGCTTCTCCAACTAAAGGTCAGAAACAGAGGGGTCAGCCATCGCTGTTAATCCTCTTCACTGTCACCACAGTCCTGCCTCGCTCTGTCAGGGCCCAGACCCCTCCAGTGGTTCCTGCTCCTCACTCTGCAGCTGTCATGATATTTACACACCTCCTCAGACACGAAACACACATGAGCTGCATCTTAGTCACAGCAACGCTCAAACAACAATCCCTGAAAAGCTCTGCAGCCAATAATGCAAAATGGGAGGGTTTTTTTTGTATCACAGGTGATCAGGAGTGAGACTCTGACAACATTAAATCAATCACATTAAATTCCCTGTGCTTCCTACAAGGTATTAAAAACTTCTGTAATAGCATAAAGCGCCGGATGTAGCACCAGTTTCCAATGAGCCGACTAACCCAGCGTAAGGGTTAATACAACGAAAAGACTAATACAATCAAAATCACAGACACTGTGAAGGAGGGGGGTACAAAGAGGAACCAATATGTGGGGGTGGGTGATCAGGCCAATCTGGCCGATCATACGACAGTCTTTTTGGGTAGAATCGCAATCCACAAACTGCATCCTGTTTCCACTCTGATTTTATTGTGAAGGTCATGAACGGAAGTTGCACCTTTCTGCCGCTTTGATGCTTCTTTCATAAGTCTTCTGCTCGCCGCTATTCTTCACCCACAATACTGTGTTCCGTTTACGAAGTGTGTCACAACCAATCACACTTTTTGCTTAGTTCATATGGAGTATTTGTTGGGACAGCACTATTCTTTATTCAAGACGTGCTACATGTACGTGTTTTAATTAGAAAGTGCAGTCACACTGGACAACAGCTGGTGACGCTAGTTGTTGTTCTGATAAGCTGGAGAACTGGTACATGTGCCGCTACGCCGAGTTCACCGAGCTTGCAGTGCAGAACAAGTCGCAAGCTAACGGTTAACAACGGGCTGGTTAGCTGTGATTGAACTTTTAAAATCAAATATAGCACCTTTTAATGACATCTGAAAAGCAGATTGTATGCCAATGTAAGATCATCCACACAGATCATCAGATCGCTCACCCCTACGATATGTATGAGAAAATTTAAGAGTCAAAAGATATGGCTCCTTCCATTCAGAACCAAAGATCAATCAATACAGATGTCAAAAACCCAGTTAGGACAAATCACAATTCAAGACTGAGGGAAGTTAACCATCCCAGCATTAGCAACTGCACACTCACTCTCAACTCCTCAACATGGTCAAAGGCAATAACAGAAGCAATTAATTTTTTTTTGCAAAGGCATACATCCATATAGCGTTGTTGAAAATGATGGTTACAGATGGATGATAATGACCCTGAAACTGCAATGCAAAACATCCAGTTCTGGCAGCATTTCACTGAAGAAAAAAAAAAAAAGGTTTTCTATTGATGTGGCAATAGACATCATTTCTTTTGGCTCTGGACTCTTAATACTCGAAATAAAATTTTCTTTATAAATTGTTGCTGTTTTGGCATTGATAATCTTGGTTTGTAGCTATTGCCATTCAAAATTCATACATTCCATTTAATGTAAAATGAATCATATCAAATATTAGCTCAATAGCAGACCATTACCTCACTGTAGATCATGTACGTGGGTATTGATATGTATGAGAGGAATACACAAACACACCTAGTGCAAAAACAAAGTCATCATGCTGTGGTTCGAAAACACAGACACTGCTGTGTTATCTGATACTTGTTATTCTTCCTCACAGGAACACATTTCAGTACATTTCAGTGATCATGAACATGCAGCGTCTCAAACTGGTCTGAGCAGCGGGGTGGTAATGATGTAAGCCAGGAAGGAACATCCACGTTTTTATTCCACTAGCTCTCATAAAACATTGTAAACACTGACATGGGACATGTTCAGGTAATCAGGTAACCTTTGTGGGAGGTGGTAAGGTAACTGAATTCCATGAGAACAACAACCTCACAGCCCAATACAACCAGCAAAATTTGATCTCTACGTGAACAAAGCCTGATTCAGGTGTGGGTTTTTCCACAGTGGAAAATGACAAGACGGGTGGAAAGGCATGTTATGGGGCAGTGCTAATATTAGCAACTCTTATCTGGGCAAACTGCATAAGACTGAGGAAATGACAGGAAAGATATCACTGTGGGTTCCATGCGGTCCCCCAGGAAGTCACGGAAACCTAAGCAAATCGAACTGATGACCATCAAAATGACAGGGAAATCACCCAGGCTTGTCAGGGCCACTAAACCTCACTCTGATACTGACAAGAGATGATTGGGGTGGTGGTGGTGGTGGTGGTGGGGGTGGGGGGGGTGGGGTATCACCCCATATCCTGTACCCATTCTGCAAAGACTGCTATGAAAACTGAGAGATAATGTGGCTCATAACTAACAAGCACCTGTCGCCCATGAAACTCGTATCCATGAACAACTGCAGTGAGGACAGCAGATCCGTTTGGGTTGTTTCAATACTTGTCTGAGTAAAACCCATATCTGCATATTTTCATTAGCATCTGAAACAAGCCAGCAAATGCTTTAGGTTTCACAAGTCGTGGATACTATATGTTGTTGTCAATGTAAATGTATCAGGAAAAAGTTTTGCAATTTTGAGACCAAGTTAGATTGAATTTATAGCAACACAATAGACTGAAAGAATTTTTTCCTGAAAATACAGCTGAGTTTGAGACACTAGAATCTTTATTATTCTACTACTGTAGTAGTAGTAAATATTAAGTCACACAACTCTAAGTGCAGGGTTTCAGACGTCTTTTGGATTTATTATTGCCTGACGCACACAGCCCTGGCTCCAGGCTCTGCTGGACTACATATCAGGCTGAACAGCACATTAGTGGTTCCCTACTGGTGCTGGTCAAACCATATACCATGTCATTACCTCTAATGTTACTGTTACTTGTTGAGTAAGTGCTGAAGTGTTTTAAGTGCACCCGCTAAAATTTCTCAAATTGCACAGATTACATCCTTGAATGTAGTAGCATTTTCAGGGATCAAAATTCCTGGCTTTGCGAAGCAGTCCGGTGTTATGCATACAACTGTACAAATATTTATGACATTTTCTGCGCAAGAAAGCCAACACATGCTCCATTTCAAGCACAACAATTCAACAACTGCACAATTAAGGCCAACAATAGACTAAATAAGCCAGAGGCGCCATTTCTAACAAATCAAATGTAACTATGAGACACATTGCTAAAAGTCCATTTGGGCATAACTTGATGCAGCAAGTGTGATCAATAGCCAAAGAGATATCGAGGCCTGAGGGGGTCTGAGTGTACCTGCTGGGGGCCATCCCCGTTGACCATGGCTGGGGGTGGTGGTGAAGCCAGGATTGGGAGTTCAGGGCTGAGAAGCTGGCCGGACTCCAGAGGTGGGGTGTGGTCTGCCATGTCTCCCTCATTCACACCACTGAAGAGGTACTCCTGCAACAAAGACAAAGCGATCAATGGAGATGTACAAAGTAAACCGCAAAGGTTTGTGGCATCATTGTCTTGTCATCAGACCTGTGCTGAGTGCTACATTTACTAAGAATGTCCACAGGATGGGGCTTCTCTGGGCTTCTCTCTCTCCTCTCTCGTAATGAAAATGAAGGCTGGATGGCTGAAATAATGGCTAGATGAAGGGATGGATGTATGTGGATATCTATTCTAGATTATTATAAATTGATAGGATCATCTGTTGTTTTCTAAGTATGCTGCAAATGTATTGCGTTTATATAAAAACCATTATTACAGAGTGACAAATACTAAAGACAAAAACATTCTAATATTTTTAGAATATGAGGCTTGGGCGACAGGGCGCACACACATCTGCTATCCTCCATTACTAGTGGAATTTTCATTTTTATTTTATGATATTAAGGTCCATTTAGTGATTTAAAAGTCTGTCTCCACTAGCATAAAAGACACCAGGCATGAGGCAAATAACCTTTAAATGCACTATTGTTTCCAGTGAGGACTTAGTGACAAGCTGAATCTCACTGAGTGGGAATTTGACGCACATCATAATTCATTTCCAAACCCATTCATTGTTTTCCACAGCCAGTCATGCACTGGCACATTTTGTGGCAGAGCAGCCCACTTGCTTACTCTGAAAGACATTTTCTGATGGCATCAGTGAGCAGCCAGGTCAGACCAGCTGTTCCATCCAAACTAAACAAGCCTGATCACAGCCCAAAGAGAGGGTTGATACATTTTCTTTTATTGGATGCAAAACATGCCATGTGGGCAAAAGTCATTGGAAACTCCCATTTGTGCCGTCGTGGGAGTGAATGTTGTGGATTACTCCTGTTTGGTACTTGTCTACACTGCATGCTCCATTTACATGATACTTGTATAGTCCATATGAAATCATAAAATCAATTGGCAAGCCATGAGCCATGATATATTCAAGAAGAAGCTTGTTTGAAGCAGCCTACAATGTGTCCTCTGAGTGGTGACGCAACCTAAAAGAAACTTCCTCACACAAGACAATAACCAAAAGCTGACCATGGTGCTGTATTATGTCTACTAAATTCAAGCAATCAACAAGTGCAGAGCAACCAAGAGAGATATACTGTACATAGGCTCATGTCAAATCAAAAACTATGAGAGTATCCAGAAAAGACAGAGTTTCTTTTCAGACACTGGAATGAAATAAGACTAAGAGGGCAAAGGGCCACATTCAGGACTAACCGCTAGTGAAAACAGTTGCAACAGGATGACATGGTTAACAAAAATTCTGCCAAAAAAAAAAAAAAAAAAAAAAAAAAACAGAAACACCATGAGAGAAATGTAACATGTGTCCTTGAACCTAATTACAATCTAGCGCATGCGCCCCTATACCTGACAGTGATCTGGCTTATCTGTTAGCTTTAGCCCCTCCCCTCCTTAAGCTTAAACAACAAAGTCAGTTTACAGTGTGATGGTCAATGAACTGGATTTGAGGGAACTATTGCTGCAGTAGAGGACTGACATGAGATTAGCCCAGTATTACTCGCAGGCTTTAGATGACGGCAGCCTCCTTCTGTAGTCATTAGGCCTCCAAGTCAGTCACTCCAATCACTTGGTATATTACTCTAAGCCAATTTCAAGCAAACTCATGTTCATTTTTTTTTAATTGTTTACTAAGAATACACTCACAGCAGCTACGTGGGGGTCAGTTAAAGGAGAGGAAGCACAAGGAGGGGGGCATCCCTGGTCACAGGCACTTCTCTTCTTTGCATTTGCCCCTGACTACCCACCTTTCACACACTTTGGTAAAGCTCAAAGTGGAATTCGTTTCTCACACAGGAAATTAAGATTTTCACACACAACTTTTTCCAAATATGATGTCATTTTAAGAGGGTGAATGGGCGATTTTAAATTGTTTTGAATGCTCTAACAGCCATGTTACTATTTTACGGTGTTGGTACTTTCCCCTTTTTATTCCTTTGCCTTCTCTAGGTAAATATGTGGCTATAAAAGCTGTTGATAAATAATCAGAAATCACCACAGCCTCCTAGTAAAAACCAGTGAAAAACACCAGCTGTGGTTCCAGTAAAATAAACATTACCTCTATATCGAAATTGTGGTAACATCTGTTGTTGCCCTGATTTTACATCATATTTGACTGTGGCCAAGAGAGCATTTGAAAAGGACAACAGCTGTTTCTCAGTTACAGTTTTAGTGAAACGGGGGGGGGGGGGGGGACACACACACACACACACACACACACACACCCTGAATGGTTAGAATAATAGACTATTCTGTTTAGACAACACTTCTGCTTATTCCTCATGTTAAGAATCAGACAAAAGCAAACATAAAATATATGATAATAATGATGAGGGATAAAAGCCTCAAGTGTACAATGAGTTGGAAATTTTGGTTGCCAGTTTGTAATAACAACTACAAAACATCCTGTTTTCAACCAACACATTAATGGAGTGGAGATTTAGCAGGAACACCTGGAGAAATGTTTTCTTATGCCAGTCACCTTCACACTGTGCAACAGCTGGCTATCCATTTAGTGCATGTAGGTGACTTAGCTTAACTTAGTTTCTTAATATCATTGTTACCAGGTATGTCAATTATGTTTAACATGACGCACTATTAACACTAAAGTCAATGTTCAAAGGTAATGTTCCGTATTTGCCATAGCTAAGTTAACTAGGTTAGCTACCTTGCAGCCAAGACAACTGTTTACTCTAGCTACAGGTGTGTATGCTTAGCGTTAAGTCATGGCTGTCCCTTATCTAACTGCAGTATAACACTGCAGTCAGCTCATTCACAAACGGTAACCTTAATGTTTATTTCGAGTTCCCTTAAGAGACAGACTGTCAGCACCACAAGATGAGTTATTACCAATAGCGCAGCTAACGTTACTCACTCAGTCAGTCGGCACAGCAGCAGCAGTGTTGACTGACACGCCGATGCACAGTGATGATGATTCCTCTGCAGCTCTTTCCCCAAATGTTGAACGTCAGCGGGCTCCGATGACCAGCTACTTTCTGCAACACCTGAGACGGATAACTAGCTAGCTACCCAGATAAACACAGGGCAAGGCAAAATGTGACATGCTAGCGTTAGCTACCTAATGCTGGCCAGCTAATAGTTAGCAAGATGAAGATGTGCTTTTCTCCTAGTATGAACGACGATCGCTTGTATTAACTACACCTAAAACAAATAGAAGTAACTAGCGAGCGACAGTGACGATGCTAAGTGTCGATAACGTCAGCGGAATTGCCAATTTTATCGAGATAACTTTCCATCCAACCCTGCTCCTTGCATAAAAGGCAGGAATTTCGCCATCGCTTACAGGGCTCTTTGCGCATGCGTATTACAGCAAATCATGACGAATCCCAAATTCCAAGATAGAGAGGAGAAACATTTCTAATCTTGACAATTTGTCTAATTTGGTTGGTACCGTGACGTAGTCGATATCCTGCACACTGATAATGAACTTCATATGGCTTCGTACATTTTCATGACTTAAAGGAAACCCTTAAGGTTGACGTGTCTGTGATCGGTTCGTCCAGCAAGTCAGTCTCAGAGAAACGTGTACTATAGTGGCGAAGCGATAAAATCATTTTTGATTCACCTCAGTGCGAACTTGTCAGACTCAGTCTTGCACTATTGAGTCGCAAATGTACGGAAACAATGCTGAACAGTAGCCAGCTTCTTATTGGAAATTATCGGTCCACCTTAATAGCATCATATTGCTTTTACTATTACTGTTCATTCATTTTTACTGTTTCCTGTAGGGTAGTAGAATTACTTTAAGTACAAATATGTAAACTGTCATTGTCTTTAACATTGCATTTTTAATTAAATAAACTTATCTATCTATCTCATATGAAATTGTAATGTCTTTCATATGTGACAGGTGTAAAGTCGAAGGTAGAAAGCCTTGTTACACAAATGCTCGTTAATTTCTTTGGCTCTACCTTGTAATTATTACAAAGTCTCAGGAAGTTGACAGTGTGGTTTGACAGGGAACATCACAAAAAATGCATCAGTCACAATCCAGAACTGCAGTACCCATTTTCAAGCAAATTCATTGTTTTTATGTGAATTACATTTTAGGTCTACACATATTTTATTGTGCATTACCTTTTTACCAACCATATTTATTGCAAATAATATACATTCTATTTATTGACTATTGCACTTAATTTTGCTTGTCTGGTGTTTTAAAGGGGAACGTCATTTCTTTTTTATCTATCTTAATGCATAGAAATGACCATTAAAGGAAATCTAAATCTCCCTTTACCTTTCATGATTTGCTGCAGTGTCAGACTCTGGCTTAAACTTACACACAGTTTAGCAGTACAATTGTTAGAGCACAACCTTAAGTCAAAAAAATGTATCTATACACAATTATGTGGACACGAAAAACACGCAAAACAACAGGCTGGGGGTGATGATGTATATTGAGCTACTATTTATTCGTCAAAAGGTGCACATGAAAATAGAAATGCATTTGAATATGTCCTCGTGGTTTATTTCCAAAGACACAAATGATACTTACCAAATACATACGATTTTATTTTAAAATAAGAGCATGTCCCATCAGTGTCTTTAAAGCTTGGGACAAACAAGTGCGTGTTGACACTGACATGTACTAAGACTAGGCCTTTCCACTGCTCCACCTGCTGGACACTATAGAGGAATACCATGCGTCTCCTGCCACAGTAGTTAGTGAAATTCAAAGTGAAAAGGAGTTCCCTTCCACAGAACGATTGAAAATAAAACAAAATTCCTGATGAGCCCTTGAGACGGACTGACAACAACCGTTTTTTGCAAGTGTCATTTTTTTCCCCTCTTAGCATTTGTTTTTGTTGTTTTCTCTGCGGCTTCCAATGAGAAGAGTCTATAGATGCATATAAATAAGTAATAAATAGGAATTAAATAAATAACAAATGATAAACAATAGAAGTTACACGCTCCGATTATCAGTGAACGCACCATCGAACTACAGGAAGTAAGGAGGTGGTGTTTTTCAGTCGGTGGTGTAGCGATTAAAGCTAACTACAACAAGGTGCAACTACATCAACTGATGAGAAGTTTTAGCATATGAGACTGTCGGGATGATTTCATCATCAACTTGATTCGCCAAATATGTTGGCTGACAATTTTTCAGTTTCACTGTTGATTAGAAAACGACATCGCGGACGAAACACTAGCTAGAACAACAGCAAGGTAATGTCAACAGTTTGAGCCATCGGCGGCTCCCAGCAGCAACAACACTCTTAGGCTAATTAGCTCGACAGTATTTTTGCTGGACAGCACTGTGCTAACTGACAGTTACCGCTAATGGCTATACGACTTTAACCTTTATGTTGTTAGCTTGTAAACCCGGGCTGCAACATGCCTAGCTTTTTTTTTTTTGCGTTGTTTGTTTGTTTGTTTGTTCGTTCCTCTTTAGCATTTGTCGATCTGAGGTGTTGAACAGCTCAAATAAGCTGTGTGGTTGGGGAGGGGAGGCGTCCATGAGGCGTGGGTTCTTGCTAAGTGCAACTTCATGTTATTGCTCATTGAGGTACAATGATTGTGGTTTTGTCAGATATAACTGTGACTTAGGATAAAGCAGGTCATATTTGAAACTTGGGATTGGTTAGTTATGACAAAAAGACGCACCCGGTGTGTGTTTGTTTGTCATATTTAACAGGCAGTATGCCTGTTAAATATTGTTACATGAGTTTGGAGGGAGGCAGCTCTACACATAGAGATAAGTAGGTTTTATGAGCATGTATTGATCTTGGAAAAAACTGAGCTAAGCTAATCTATTAAAGATCCATTTGTGTGGTTTGGTTTTACCACCCTGAGAACATCATGATCTAAATTAAAAATAAGAGTGCAATCTTGAAACATGGTTCAGCCTTTGTTCTGGAAATATTGTGTTAGGCTTTACATATGGCAGAAGAAAAAAAAGTAGAGGCAACATAACCTGGACTTCACTCATTCTGTCAGTAAACACAAGTTAATGGGTTTACCCCTGTCAATACACATACATGTTTTAATCTGTCTACCAAACTGGGCTCAGTGCCCAGTAGCTGTCTGTGTCCCTGGGCACTTATGAGATATTGAAAATCTAGTGGATAATTTATCCACTCAGTTTTCAGTTCATGCATTTGTTGCTACGGACGTTGCGTTTCTACTGTGACCTTCTCTTGGTCTGATTTTGCCAGACGTTTTTTAATAACTATTATATAAAACCAGAGTGATTTGCATGCAGTCAAGGATTTATTGACTGGAGCAGGAATGGCTTTAACATGACGGCTTCAGCATATTTGTGCGTGACTGTGACTCAGCATTTTACTTTTCCGTATGAATCAGTTCATTCTTTCATAGAAAACCCACAGTACAACACTTAGGAAACATGCACATGTTAAAAGAATAAATGCAGACAACACACAATATAACAGCTCTTGCAGATTTTTGATTCAAACTTTTCCACTAAGACCTTTTCCCACAATTCCAGCTTTTGTGCATTATATTTAAAACATGAAAATGTCTGAATGTCTAATATTCACATTTGTTTTAACTGTGTTTTCTCTTCATTTCATAGCTCAGTATTATGCTGGACGTGGGGAAGTGGCCAGTGTTTGCACTCCTTCCTCCTGAGGAACTACGGCTTATCCGGCAGGCTTGTGTCTTTGGCAGCGCTGCAAACGAAGCCCTCTATGTCACAGTTAATGATGAGGTAACACTTGGGCTTTAATCCTTTTGTTTACATGAAGACGTGTTGCAACACTCAATAGATTTCAATTCCTTTTTTTAATAATACTGGTTTGATATTTTTTTCTTTTTAGAAGTGGTTAGAAAAATGCTTCAGGCCTCTCACTCTCTGGTTGATACAAGGTGCAGTTCCAGACACTGGGATAAGCAGATAGAATGAGGCTATCTTTAGCCATACTGCCCTAATACCCAAGCAAGCTCCATTTTTATCCCGTGGAAAGGTGGAGAGCGTGCCTCATCTTTTCAACCCTTGCTCATTTGTTTGTCCCTGTAGTCCAAACAGTTTATGTTTCAGTGCAGAGGTTTGCGGTGTAAAAAAAAAAAGCATTTTGGTGGATTTCACTTCAGATGCTACTAAATGCTTTTGATAACAGAATCTCATAACAGATTACACTTTGGCTGCAGATGTAGTTTAACTTGGCTGTAAATAGTGCTGGAATGATTAGTCCATTAATCAGTTAATCACTCGACACAAAATTAATCATCAAAATCTCTGCACTGGGAAGTTAGTTATTTTTCTCTATTTTTTGACATTTTAGAGCCTTTACAGACAGTTAATGAAAACAGTAACAGACAAATGAATTGCTAATGAAAATATTTTTGAAGACTGAATGAGCTTTTCCATTATTTTAAAACTAAATTATAATCCTACCAGTGAGTGTTGCTATTTAGTCTCCTCTCAGCATGTAAACTCACCAGGTATTTACCATATATCAGTACACACCAGACTGTTGCGTTTATGAATCATTTATTAATATCAGGAGCATTTCAGCGGTGATGTTTGGTATTTGCAGGTCTTTGCTCTGGGCACAAACTGCAGCGGCTGTTTAGGGCTCGGAGACCTTCAAAGCACTATTGAGCCGCGCAGGATTGATGTCTTGTGTGGAAAGAAGATTGTGTCCCTAAGCTATGGAACAGGACCCCATGTGGTTATCGCCACTGCAGGTAATCCAGTTCAGAAAACTTTTTATTTGTCGCCCAAGGGCAAAATTTCCTCAGGAGGCAGAGGAATGACATCACAGACAAACAAGATGACAGATGCAGATGTCTCAAGTCTGGTTTTATGATGATGCTGTGCTGTTCGCTCAAATATTGTATCAAAAAATAAATCCCCTATGTTCATGCATGATACTTAAAAAAGTCAAAATATTTATTAGAGCATGTTACTCTCAGTTTTTATTAAGAAATTACAAGTGTTTGGCTTGTACGCTAGCATTTAACAGTTCAGTGTAATGCAGTTTAATTTGATGGGAAACTAGTTTGCATCAAAAAGTTGACAGAATGTATTTAATGAAAACCTTACAGGCCCAATCAGTGCTCAGTTTGGCCTGGCAGCCAGCTCTAGGAAGAGTCCTGGTTGTAACACACTCTTGGGAACCTTCGATGCAGCAGAAATGTTTTTGTAGCCTTCCCCAGAGCTGTGCCTCGACACAGTCCTGTCTCTGAGCTCTGCAGGCAGCTCCTTCTACTTCATGGCTTGGTTTTTCCTCTGTGCATTGTCAGCTGTGAGACCTTATATAGGCAGGTGTGTGCCTTTTCAAATCTTTCCTGCTATTCCCAGAGTTGTGAGCGTCTTCCACACAGACTGCACTGGAAAAAGTCCTGCAACCAACCTCAACTGGAAATAGTCTGGCCTTTGTCCCTGCAGTGTTGGACCAGGTTCTGGTACTTGGTGGCCTTCCTCTCTGAGGTCTGTTCGCATCCATCTTCCCACGGGACTGTCAGTTCAATCGTGATGCCTCCTCAGACCATATGACTATGTTAGGCCTCAAGGATGTCTGGACGACCTGGGGAAAGTGTACTTTTCTTCCCAGGTCCACCTCATCCCCCAAGACTGTGGCAGCTGCAGGAGGCTCTTCTCTGTCCTTTTGCAGGAGGTTGGCTTCTCCCCCTCCCTGATGAACTGGATTGATGGGGCTGGTCTTATGTGTGTAATTTCTGTCTCTCATGCTCCAAGATGTCAGCCAGTGCTCTGAGCACCTTGTCATGACGCCATCTGTATAGCTCCTGGCTAAGTACAGCCTTGCACGCCACCAGTATGTGCACCAGCGTGCCTCTCTCTCTCTGCATAATTTGCACAGTGGGTCCTCCCTCATCCCCACCTGTGAAGTTCCGCTGCCCTTGATCTTCGCCCTTCCTCCTCCAGGTGAAAGACCTCTGCTTGGATCATGTCTCTCATCTGCCTTGGGCCTGCTTTCCCCCATTGCTTCAACAACCATCACCTGGACCTGGAGCTGGAACTTACTGGCCACTTTCCCATTTCTGGTCACCGTGCTTCTTGACTTCCTTTTTTTGAATGTAACTCTTGCTCATGTTGCCAGGTCACCAGGTGCCTCCAGATGCTTGTACATGGGATGAAGTTGTTGGGGTTAGGTTGTCCATAAAGCCTCTCATTGGAGGTTGGAAGGTGCTGGTCTCCATTGTCTTTGCCTTCCCTGGGGCTGTTATGAGCAAATTCATTCCCATGATAAAAAGGATGGGGGAGATGCAACCCGTTATGACTCCATTATTCCAGGTACTGCCACTGGGTTGTGAAATGGGCAGTCCTTAACCATCATGATTAGTTTTGACATCAAAAAGACAAGTCATTTATTCTTTGCTACCATTTTCTGAAACATCATATTTGACATAATATAATTAAAAATGACATATGTCATATAACAAAAAGATTACAGTAATTGATAATACAAAATAAATGCTAGTTGCTGCCTTACTGGTGTGATCTGTGCTAGCATGCTACCTCTTTGTTTGCTGTATTTCTGGTGCTTTTTCTGCAAATACATTAAAGTCATCATGTTCATAAAATGCCAGTTAAACACAATGTTGACTTCCCTTGTCATTGCTAATGAGAGTAGTGCTGAGTCTGTGCTGTAGATTATGTGGCTGTTTCTTTTTCTCTTCATAAAACATTAACCACTGTGACAACATGAATAAAAGTTTGCCTGCTGCCGTGCAGATGGAGAGGTATTTGCTTGGGGCCACAATGGCTACAGCCAACTCGGCAATGGGACCACCAACCACGGACTGACCCCTGCCCTGGTGTCCACCAACCTCCTTAGCAAGAGAGTGACAGAGGTGGCCTGTGGCTCTCACCACACCATCGCCCTCACAACTGACGGAGAGGTGATTTATCCTCGGCTGTCTTCTTACCGAAGTTTTCTTTCTGCTTATTCTGTGTGTTTCTTTGGACAGTGATAATTTTATCTCCGTGTTCAGGTGTATGCATGGGGTTACAACAACTCAGGCCAAGTCGGTTCAGGGTCCACTGCCAACCAGCCGACACCACGTCGGGTCAGCAGCTGCCTGCAGAACAAAGTGGTGGTTAACATTGCCTGCGGGCAGCTCTGCTCTATGGCTGTTCTGGACAATGGAGAGGTAATGGGTCACATCAATCTGCAGATGTGAACATGAATAAGTGAATCAGTGCTCTCAGTCAGTTAACTTTTTGGCAGTCAGCAGCCCAGAACTAAGGGGAAGTCTGGTTTAAAAAAAAAAAAAAAAAAAATGTGTGTCACACCTGAGATATTCATGAATTAAGCCGTTTGTACATTAGATGCATCACTCACCTTTTTATTGTTTTTACTTTTTTTTTTTTTTTTTTTTTTTTTTTAGGGGCATATCTAATTTCTAATATAATTCATGACATATTGCAAATATATGTAATATACGATAATAATATAAGATATAATGGTAAAGTTGCTGTGTTTTCTCCACCAAGAAGACAGTAGTCATCACAGTTTGCAGTAAATGCAATGCACAGAAAACAGTTTACTAAAAGAAAGTGAGTCAATGCCTTGATGCAGTGTGTGCATTGTCTTGTAGATCTATGGTTGGGGCTACAACTGCAATGGACAGCTAGGTCTGGGCAACAATGGAAATCAGCAGACACCGTGCAGGATCGCTGCTCTCCAAGGTGTCAACATCATCCAGGTGAGAGCCTAGAGAGAGAGAGAGAGAGAAAGAGAGGGATAGAATTCTTATGAGGCTCTGTTTTTAAATTATTTATTTCAGTCAACATTCAGCTTAATCACACTCTTTCCTCTTTATGCAGGTTGCCTGTGGATATGCACATACATTGGCGCTTACAGATGAGGGCTTTGTTTACGCCTGGGGAGCCAACTCATATGGGCAGTTGGGAACAGGAAATAAGAGTAACCAAGCCCTCCCCACTCAAATAAACACAGACAAGGAGAGGTTAGTATTTTGTTCACACCCCGGCCTAAATCGGCAGCGATACCTCTCTGCCGTCTCAACAGGTCACTAAGGGCCGCATGACAACATCCTGTGAGATGCATTCTTTAGTCGTTAAATGCCTCAAAGGCATACATGGTAAAACATCATGTAGAAACATCATGTGTTTCTGTCACTAGGATGGTGGAGGTGGCTGCATGTCACACCAGCCACACGTCTGCTGCCAAGACCCAGAGTGGGCAGGTTCTGATGTGGGGTCAGTGTCGAGGTCAAGCTGTGGCCAGCCCCCACCTCACCCATTTCAGCAGCACAGACGATGTGTTTGCGTGCTTCGCCACACCTGCAGTCACATGGCACCTCCTATCAGTAGGTAAGCATGGTGAAAGAATATAAAGATTTCTAGAACTGAAGGAGAGCCCCAGAACTCAGACATCCCCAATAATCAAGGATTATTCTTTTGCTAACCATTTGACACATTGACCCTTTGATCCTGTGACTGGTCAGTGGTAATCATACTATGCTGTGGGCGCATATCTGTGTGTCAGGCACAAATTCCTAGAAGTGGTCTAAGAAATAAACAGGAAAATTCTCTTTCCTGTTTATTTCCAACGATCATCCATCTGCTGTTTGATCTTATTTGAGCTCAGCTCAAGCTGATAAACATTTCACCTTGAGATCTTGTCTTATTGTTTATTCTTCATTCTGTAGAGTTAATGACATCCTTCTCTTAACAAACAAGCCACTGAACTCATCAGCACTCTCATAAGTGCAATCATTTTCTGTTGTTACCTGTTCAACTGTCATGCCTGAGGAACAAGTAGTGATTCCAATTAGATTTGTGATTCCCTGTTTGTAATGTCGACCAATAAGAGTCATATCTGGAGGGTCTAAAGACATCGTTTTACATTGTCGTTTCTAGGATTTCAATAAATGAATGTATTGAGAACCCTGTACATAGGGGCTCTATCTTTACAGTGAAATACGCAAGTTACAGGGCTGTAAAATAGACATAACACACAATGTAGCACTTGTCGTGTTTCGAAGACAGGCCTCATTTAACAGAAAACATTTTGGTATTTATTCCTTCTTAAAAAAAAAAAAAAAAAAACGCATGTTCTGTATTTTCATCAGATGGCGACGACTACCTGACCGTGGCCCAGTCATTGAAGAAGGAGTTTGACAGCCCAGAGATTTCAGACCTGAAGTTCTTGGTTGATGGGAAGTGTATCCATGTTCATAAAGCGCTGCTGAAAATCAGGTACAGGAAACAAACACCTCATCACGCCCAAAGTGAAAATGTGAGCCAGTGATGCTTGGTTATGATTATTTTGCAAATAGGCAATATTTTCTCAACCTTTAGTTTTTGCAACTTTGAAATATTTTTCAGTGCAATATAGTTCCCATCCAGTCACATGACACTAGCCACTCATTAGCTGGTGTGTGTCTGGTCAGGTGAACACACTTTGAGCTGTACTTGCCTTGTTTAGAAAATCTACATCTTGGCTTATTGTGGTTCTTCCTTACAGTAACTAAATGGAGAATTTAGAAAGAAATTACCTTTGGGTGCGCATGATGATCCTTATTTATTCCTTATTTGTTTGACTTTCTCTTTTCATCTTTGCTTCACCATGTTTTGTTTTGTTTTTTTTTTTTTTTTTTTTTTTTTTTTAAAGAGATGATTTTTTTCCCCTTTCTTCCTCACTAGAGCTGCTTCTCCATCCTTGACTTTCATTTTGGTCACATGAGCGTATTTTTTTCTCGTCCAGAGGTTGCGCCTGGTCATGAGTGATGAATGAAGGTGTTGGGATTTTCAGGGGAACATAAACACACTTTGATGTTGCAGACTTGTGTGATTGGTAAATATAGAAAGAGGAAGTCAAGACAAATAATTATGTTAGTTGCGCTGCCCACATGACGGCCATTGCACTGAGCCGTCTTTCTTCGATAATGAATTTAACATGTATATACATTATATACCTACTGTGCTGTGTCCTGTATTTAAACACCATCTGTTAGACAGTGTCTCCTCGTCTTTCCTGTTAATGTCATGTTGAAGCAAAGACAGACCTATTGTTTCCCGTTTTTCTTTTTATAAACACACTTGGACACAAAGTAACTGCGTTCCGGTCCCTTGCTCTTTTGCACTGTCAGTAGGAAGGAGCCAGACTGTCTGCGACATCAACCTTTAGTGCACATGTTCACACGAATACGCTGCAGCAAGTAATGCCGGCTTTGGCAAGGTCACATGCAAATAATATGTTTGGGATGCACTTAAAGGATGAGACAAGCAGTTGTTGTTTTTTTTTCAGCCAGGACCTGAAAACAAATGATACGTCTATCAGATGTTGTGATGATGTCGTGATATTTAGAGCCAGTAGACATTAGCAGTGAGGGGAAATCAGTATTTATAATGCAGAAAACTATAAGGAACAAATAAGGAAAAACCCTGTGGTTTATAGTTGTTGGCAGACTGCCTCCACTTTCCCTCAGGAAGTGTGTAATGGCCTGAAGATTGAATCTTGATTTAAAAGTGCATGAATTTGTAAAATGTGTTTTTTCAGTTTGATGCACTGTAACAATAACAATCATAGGTTATTAAAAAAGACTCTAGCGGTTCATGTGATACTTGTTAAGGGTTATTAATGAATTGTGGTCTGATGAGATTCATATAAATCACACATGGGAAAGAAAACATGATTTAGATCAAAATCAATCGAACAGTGAAAACTAATGATATTTAACACTGTGAGCTACAACAACCAACCAACCAAACATACTGTATGTAACAAATTGATAGAAATGAAGAAATACTTTAAATGGCCAATTTTTCACTACTTCATATCACCACTAAATGTTTTTAAAATGATGCTTTGCAGATATTTTTCCCTCTTCATAGGCGCTGACTTCCACACAGTATGAAAATTAATTAGCAGGGTCCTGAAACTATTCATTGGGTGGTAATGTGGTTTGCAGACTGCTCTGCTTTGCCTCACAATGATAATGTTGATTACTTCAAAACCTTGGTTTCAGTTCCTGGAAAGTGGCATATTGTTTTGTGATCACTACAGCATGATGAGCAAAATAGCACTGGTGTGGAATGGGCGGGCGTCATTAGTAAAAAGTTGGCAACAACAGGAAGCGGCATCCTTTTTAGCACATCACGGGAAACGTCGGCTCCTTTTCTTCCCTCTCTAGGTGTGAGCATTTCCGGGCGCTACTGAACGAAACCGATGAGGACGCCATAGAAATCCACCAGTTCTCATACTTGGTGTACAGAGCCTTTCTGGAGTACCTCTACACAGACACTATCAACCTGCCACCAGAGGATGCTATTGGTAAGCCCAGAGATGAGCCACAGACCTTAATACACTGAGCCCACTATGAATGGAGTCAGTGCTTAAGTCTGAAGCACACCTACTGACCTGTGTGTGCGTGTGTGTGTTTGTGTGCGCGCGTGCGTGCGTGTGTGTGCGCGCGTGCGTGCGTGTGTGTGTGTATAGGTTTGCTAGATTTGGCCACTTTCTACCGAGAGACGAGGCTGAAGAGACTGTGCCAGGAAACGATTAAGAGAGGCATCTCTGAGGAGAACGCCATCACTCTACTCTCAGCCGCTGTCAAGTATGAGGCGCGGGTAAGCTCATAGCCCCTGACACACAGTCAGTCACCATGGTGATGGTGGTGGTGGTGGGTGCCTTCACAGTAGCTAGTCAGTTATACTCCTCAGCACTGACCAGACAGCCCTCTTCATTTTTAGGACCTGGAGGAGTTCTGCTTCAAGTTTTGCGTCAACCACCTAACGGCTGTCACGCAGACCCAGGCCTTTGCAGACATGGACCACGACCTGCTCAAGAACTTCATTAGCAAAGCCAGCCGCTACGGGGCCTTCAAAAACTGACTAGAGCGCCCCCAGTAGTGACGGATCCAACACGATGAGGTTTAAGCTCACTGAGGTGCTGAGAGTCGACCCTAGACCAAAGTAAACACGAGGCTGATCAGCACTTCAAAGACTTGTCACCGGGGGTGTAAACACTGGAGAGGCGCATAGTTTAAGGTTTCACCCTCTAGCTGATGCCTCTGTGCTGCCCCCCCCCCCCCCCCCCCGCCTAGGCCTTGCCCAAACACACTGGTTGCTTGAGGGGGGGTAGGGGGTAAATATAAGGGTTAGACCACTAGTCCAGTCACAAGCAGACAGTGCAGAAGCTGAACAGAAAGATGCGCCACAATTGTGGTCTCTGTGTTGTTGACTTTGTGCTTGGCTGATTCGCTGTCTGCTTTGTAAATTGACAGATTTGGTGCAGTGGCTGTCCTCAGTCCTGCACGCTAAACATAAAGAGAAACACTGCAGTAAATGTGTTTTTTTTTTTTTTAGTTTTTTTTTTTTTTAAGAACACTGCCCTTAGTTAAACAAATGATAAATGTGTATATCACACTGTAGTACATTATGTCTGATCAGTAGTGACAGGGAGTGATCAGACACAAATAAGTCATACATGCATTGTCCTTTCACATTGTGCTGCTTTTCTCCGAAGCCTTGATTCTCAAAACTGTGTGGATTGAGAAATAGTATTTAATGAGGAAAACCACGCAAGCTGTTCTTCTGTTTTTACAAAACTGCAACTTAAGTTCTTTTTGTTTTTTTTTTGTTCTGATCAAATCTAGTTTATATCTGATCTGATGATAATCTGTTCTCTTGTGTAAGTCACTGTTACATTTTTGCCACTTTTGTGTTTTTATATTGCAGTTCACCGTTGCCATCCAAAGTTATGGTTGCTGTTTGATGTTTGTATATGACTTAACATTTGCACTGTTTTACTGTAGACAGTTGCTCTGGCCACCGTCAACAGACCGATGGTAACAAAAAAAAAAGGTGCAGTTACACTTTCTGAGCGATCATCCCACTGCATGTTTACTTGTGTTCAGATTAACCCTCTCTGTGCAGCTGAAAACAGTGTCTGACTTACACAAGCATACTGGTTCCTGTCGACGATGTTACACTGTAGATGCAGCTGAGTTTGTTTTGTTTTTTTTCAGTTGTGTTTCATTGCAATTTGGTATGTTTACAAAAGTTTGGTTCATTGTGTTTTTGTTTTTTTTTTTAATTATTATTAATATGTGGGGCAGCAAACTTCTGCTTCTTTTTACAAGTGTTTCTTTCAATCTCTCCCCGGGTAGCACCCCATTGTAATTAAATAGGGCTAGCTTAGTGTCAATGCCAACTGTGACTGTGTTGAATATAGCCCAAGTCTCATACAGTATAGGACCACACGCTCTTTAACATCTGTCTCGATAGAATGTAACAAAATGCTTTTACTTTAACAAGCCAATTATTGTTTTGTTTTGTTTTTTTGATTTTGATAATCACAAAAAAAAAAAAAATGCCTGTGTGTTCTCATTTTGTATGGAAAATGCTGCACACTGCTGACAGTGGCACTTAAGGTAACATTTGACAATCTAAAATGTATTAAAATCAATAACTGGCCAGTTTGATGGATGTGTTATTGCTGTCTGCTATGGAATAATTAACAGCCTTCACATACATGTATAAGGAAATAGTGAGGAAAATATCCAGCTCACACAGTACCAGGTTTGCACAAATGACCAGTTTGCTACAAGTTTCAAAACACACAAACTGAGCGAAACTGAACTCTGTTTTAACCAGTTGCAGATCTAAACCATCAAACAAAAGCTTGTGGTACTTGTATATCTTTTCATTTCTGTGCTGAATGCCTGCGGAGTATCCCGAGTTCACGCTGTGGTTTTTACACCTGCCTCCCACAGTTCATCTTTTTGTAAAAACACTTTGCAACAGTCACTGAACTGTTGATTCATGTGCTACTAACTGAAACAAGACCAAATGAAATTTCATGTTTTAAGATACCTACTTATTATAGAACCTATGATTACTACTTGTGTCATTTAAACAGGAAATGGAGATGATTTGAACTCGTGTACAGATAATCTGACTCAGGTTGAACTGAGTTGTAACAGACACATTTTAAGAATCTTCCTTATGTTCTTCATGTATACCTGTTTTTTTCCCTCATGTGCAACCTTATAATGTCACATCACTCAGTTGAATATCTGTCTTGCCAGAAAGTCAAAGGATGTGGTCAGAGTAACGGGAGCACCTTTCAAGATAAGCGTGCTGTCAAAGAGTGCTGAATTTATTTCTGATACAGTCTCAACTTAAACTAAAACACCATGAGCTTCTCAGTAAGCCGAGCCCACGCTGAAAGTGTGTTTGGGCATATTGTGATGATAGCCAGATCAGCAGCTCACAGACGATAATTCAGTTACTTGGTTCCAGCTAATGGCCGCTCCCAAAACAAATGATGTTACATTTTTATGTGCATATGGCTTTGAGCATAAGGTCTTTTAATACTATAGTATGCATTATTGGGCATTCAGTTCAGGTAATATGTTATTTGGAAAAGGCCTCAAACTGAACGTGTGTACAAAGAGGCACGAGATTGCTCAACATTGTTGACACACAACTTGCATGGAAATGAGGAACTGCAGACAGCTGCAATGCTAACTGGTGCTGTGCCACATACGAATCTCACGACATTGGGACACAAACATGAACTAAAGCATTCATTTAGTCACACTGACTTTCCTTTGAAAAAAAAAAAAAAGATGTGAAGAAATATTCTGATCATTTTCTTAGTTAAGAAAAGAACAGCTGTATGTTAAGGAAAAAATACTTAATTACAAGTTCTGCATTCAAAATGTAGCTTGAGTAACAGTTGAGAAGTGTTCACAGTAACATGCATCAATGTGTAAGAAATATTTAAATGAGCTGGTCTGAGGGGGGGGGGGGGGGGGGTACATACAGTAAATTATATATAAGTAAAAATCTGCAATGCAAACATCTAAAAGCCATTGTAAATCGTGACTTAACACACTTACTATGCCTTCCACCAACTTTATTGTCTGTAAGTTGAAATAAGTAATCATCTTTTTGGGCTAAAAATAGTGTTGCTACTTTAGCAGGCAGGGAGTTGTTGGCTTGATAGAAGAGAGCTGCACTTCATGTGCTTCATGAAGGTTTCGTTATGAAGCTATGGCAGGACTAATTAGACTGTGGTAGAGGATGTCAGTAGAGTAGGCGGGCAGGACACATTTGCAATCACACTGCTAAAGGAATGTGGCCACGTGGCCCCATGGATTTATTATATATCAAACATTACAAATACATTGTATATCTTTTTTTTTTTTTTAAGAAGAGAATACGCAGGTCAGTTAAGAAACCCATCAAGGGCTTAAGTGATGGTCTGAGTGATGGTCTTGCACTTAGAGCCGATCACTTGTGATCAAATCACCCGAGACGGATGGTAAATACCAGATCGGACCAAGACCACAGTGTGCTTTGACAGGTTGCTATGGCTGTATCGGCTTGTGGCCCCTGTGATTGGCTCCACTACTCACTACTATTAGATCAGTTCAGACACGCTTCTTCAGGCACACTCCTTTCAGACTTCACAAATATGTTATCTCAATTTTTTATGAGTTTCCTGTATGACTGAAACCAACAAACACCTGCTGACTCGTCTTTCCCTCATAAATAACTTCAGTACCTGCACAGTCATTCAAGCATGCAGCCTTTTTTTTATACCCTCAATGCAGAATTAGACCAGTGGTCTAGCAGTCAGGCCACTATATTATAGATTATAGTGCTTGCTGCTGTGTGAAACATGTAAATGATTGGTGAAGTGGGAAAATCAGACACTGTTGGCTCTACAGAGACTCATAAAAAAGAAAAGGAGTTGTGAAGCTGACAGTCTGTTGATAAGACATGCAGTAAAAGGGCTTTTTAAATTAAGGTACACACTGTTCCAGTGGGGAGGGTGAAGTGTTTGTGGGTGGGTGGGTGGGTGGTTGGGGAGGGTGAAGTGTTTGTGGGTACGTGGGCGGGGAGTGTTTGCTTTACAAAGCCTCCAGTTGATAAGGCTTGTGGGGGAGCATTCTGCCCTTCAAAGACCCATCAGACTCTTTCTTTTTTCTTTTTTTTTTCAAATGTCAAGATTCTATTTTAGTTGTAATTTTGACCTCAGTAAAACCGTAGGTGCAACTCAACTTTTCAAGAAGAGGTTTTTATTCTCCTACGAGCTTTTCCTCACTGTGAATGAGTGTTGAACAATGGAATCATCTTTTCCTTTTTGTGACATTTTTTGTTTTCACTCTTAACAGCCATTTTCTTACTGTGTGTGTGTGTGTGTGTGTGTGTCTGTGTGTGATTCATGTCAGGCCTCTGGTTTACACTCACTGAAGAGTTCTTGTTGCTGTGGCAGTCCTGGAACACTTCCCTGGCCTCAGGGGAGATTGTGTTGTGAATGGACTGCACTTCTGTTGGGTTGTGCTGGTTTGACTTGTTTGTTTGTCTGTAGATGCCAACACAACCTCGGTGCGGGCTCCGTTTCCAAGGTGAATGTGAGAGAATTGCCCCAAGGCAAGTCCCGAGTCCCGGTGAATCCAGAACATCCTTTTTTTTTTTTTTTTTTGCCAAGTTTGACATTTCTTGAGCCGCTTTCATCCGAGCTGCTTGTTTTTCATGTTGCACTGATCAAACACAAATAGGTTTGACGCTGAAGGATCAAGTCATTAAGTCGCATTTAATTAGCTGTATTGGTCTCATGACCAAAATGTGCCCCAGGCTGGTTGAATGTGTCACTAGGGTAAGTGTAGTCTACCTGCTCTCTCTCTCTCTCTCTCTCTCTCTCTCTCTCTCTGTCTTACACCATACAAAGCTCTTCTACTTTAGGTTTCACATGTGCATCAATTTAAAAGAAACATGACGTAAATTCAAGTCTATGTTGAGTCACCCAACGTTGAATTCATGATTTATAAAGTCGGAGGTTGTCGTCAGATGCAGACACCACGCGCTGATGATCATTGCACAACAACATTATGTCACCTACTATCTTTCTCAGGCATTTCTCTCGTATATTTGAAGGCATTCCAGTCTTGGCCTTGGGGGTTGCCAGACTATTTCCTGGCATTGTGAGAAATTTAACAGTCCAGGGGTTTCAGGCACATGTTTTTGTTTAGCAACCACATACTTGCATGTGAAGAGCTTGTTTTTATGCGCTGGATGGAACTATTTTGCGAGTCGAAGACAATAGTACAGGTTTTTCTATTTTCTTGAACATTTCACTCAGGCTTTGATGGTGTTTATTTTGTGGCGGGCTGACAAAGAGAGTCACACTGGCCATAAAACACCCTCTGTCTCTTTGATTCTCTGCAAGATTTTTTCCTTCATTTGTTTGGCTATTGTTGGTGGCTCTGTGAAGTCGAAATGAACCGTCTCTGGATTAGTATCATGTTACCAAACTAGACATGTTTGTATCACTGGAGTCAGTTCCACACGGGGAAATATTATTGTAAGTAATAAAAAGCAGCTGAACAAGTTATCTTTATCTTATCTAAGTGTAAGAGTAAAGAGCAGGGAAAAAAAAAAAAGAAGTGCCACACCAGTGTTCATTTACTGAAGGGAAACTCAATCAGGTAGTGTACTTCCTTTTTGAAACAGCATCGGTCATCCAACACAAATACTCTCAAACAATTTACAGAATTCACTCACCATCGCTGCCGATCAAGTAGCTGAGAGCACTTTCAAGTTGTCTGAGACTGATTATTTATAAACCGCAGATTCCTCCCTGCTGAGCTACAAAAGCCCCAGTGTTTATACCGGCTGGCAAGTTGAGAGCTTCTGATAAAGGAGAGCGCTCGAATGCTATAGTTTCACAGAGGGCCCCGAGAAGAGAAAGCTGTGGGCATGGACTGACAAGGGCAGCTGAAAACACCACGGCATAGAGAAAGCTCTCTGTTCCAGTGTCCCTCTCAGAATAAAACGCTGTTCTTCTTGAGCTGTGCTGCCCACGCAGGCTCACAAAAACAACAAGGAGACAGTTCAGTTTTCTTGTAACCTCCCATCAGACCTGTGGAGGCAATCACCCCGGGCTAATGCAGAGGTTTACTGACCTGCTCACAGGCACTTTTGACCCCGTGTCCTCAGTAACAGCTCGACCGATGAAGAAAAAACAAATCAAACACCAACCAGATTTAGATTTTAAATGATTTTTCATCTTCATTTATAAGTAGCAATACAACTTTAGCTTTACAAGTCCCGCATTTAAAATGTTACAGGGGTGAAAGCACACAAGCATTAGCACTAAAATATACTTAAAAAAAATCGCTTCAGTTTTATAATATTACCAAGTATCACATCATCGTACTATTATTAGTTAGATCATCATAGGGTTTGTAGCTTGATCTGCAAAGTAACTTGTGACTATATAAATATAGTGAATTAAAATATTTCTTTGATTTAAAAATAAAAGAGCAGTTGCTGAGTAAATGTGTGTAGTTATATTCCACCACTGATGCTGTGAGCGGTTGTACAGGGTTTGAGAATTCACGAAAATACATTTTGAGGCCTGTGATCTTTACTCATCACATCACAGTTTGGCAAAAAAAAAAAAAAAAAAGTCTTAACTCATAATGCAACTAATAACTTTCTTTTCTTTATTTGCACATTTTCGAAGTTGATTCGTGAAATGGCTTTAAGATTATTTAGTTACAATATTACATTTTTAACTCTTGCTCACTTGCTGCTCAAGTAAGAATATCTCAGAACATTTATTTTAAACGTGTATCCATTCATCAAGATCCGTTGAGCACATGACAAAGTCTTGATGAATTCCCTCACAAGCCAGTGTTCTGGCTGATTCTTTAACTGTAAGAGCAGGACAAAGGAGTGGGAGGAGCTGGACTGGAGGCAGTGGGAGGAGTTACTACAGCTGCTTTCCACTCAAAGTACAAAAACTGTCTGCCATACAAGCACAAAGGAGAAGTAGGAACTCTGAGAATGGTGTGTGCCGGGCAAAACCCCTGAAGCTGTCAGCAAGAGAGACAAGCAGAGAGAGAGAGAGAGAAGTAGATACTGAGTGACTCAGCCAGTTCGAAAGAGAAAGAAAGAGGGGGGACAGGAAACAGACCCTGAGGAGAAACAGTCACACTCACATGCACAAACACACACACACACACACGCATGGAGAGAAGGAGAAGAACTACCAGCTTCAGTTCTGGGTCCTGTGGAGAAGCCTTGTGGTTTGTGGTCAGGACCTTGTGAGAAGTGGAAAGCTGAGGACAACTTTGCTGCTGTGGAGCTGAAAAGGACAAAAACACCGGACTTAATTTTGTCAAAGTGGAGGGATTATGCCATGAGGACAATTTCTAACAGACCTGGATGTGGATATGCCATCATTCCCATTTGCGTAGCCAGCAGTTCGCAGTGTTTGGGGACTTCCTGAGTGAAAAGGTGGACACATCTTGTGTGACTTGATTTATCTGAGTAAGTAAAGCTCAGTCTGCAACTCGTGGGGGTGCAGCCTGGTGGAGAGATAGGGCAGGGGGAGGGGAGGACGCTCCAGCCTGAATCTCTGTCCTCTGTGAGGGACTCTTTTCAACATGAGGTAACCCGCAAAATAACTAACATCAATACACAGGAAGGAATCATGTTGACCATGTGCAGCAGCCCTCTCTAACCTGGACAGTGGTGTTGGGGAAGAAATCTTTGCGCTGATGGCCTGAGTGTCTTTCAGAGCATCCTGTTCTCTGCCTTTCTATCCATTCATGGTGGATTTGCTGTGTGGGGCAGCCCTTTCATTATATAGCTATTACATAACAGACATCCCTCCACTCTTTGTCTCTCAGAATGTACAACCACACCCCCTCGACTTACAGTTTAACCGCACCATGGGTGGACAATAACTCAGCCAACAGCTCTAACTGCAGCAAGAACGATGGGTTCAAGTACCCTTTGTACAGCACCGTCTTCAGCATTGTGTTTGTGGTGGGGCTGATCACCAACGTCGTGGCCATTTACATCTTCGCCTGCACTCTGAAGCTGAGGAACGAGACCACGACCTACATGATGAACCTGGTGTTGTCTGACCTGCTGTTTGTCTTCACGCTGCCTCTGAGGGTCTTCTACTTCATCAACCAGAGCTGGCCCTTTGGCAGCACGCTGTGCAAGGTCTCCGTCTCTTTGTTCTACACCAACATGTACGGCAGCATGCTCTTCCTCACCTGCATCAGCGTGGACCGCTTCCTGGCCATCGTGCACCCTTTTCGCTCGAGGACGCTCAGGACTAAACGCAATGCTAGGATAGTGTGCACTGCTGTGTGGGTGCTGGTTCTGTCAGGGAGCCTCCCCACGGGGTTCATGTTGGAGACCACCTCACAAGAGAACAACAAGACGAACGCTACCTTCTGCTTCGAGAACTTCTCCTCCAAGCAGTGGAAGGCTCACCTGTCCAAGGTGGTGATCTTCATAGAAACGGTGGGCTTCCTCATCCCGCTGCTACTGAACGTATGTTGCTCCATAATGGTGTTGCAGACGCTGCGTCGCCCCCAGACCATCAGCCGTGGGGGGAAGCTGAACAAAACAAAGATCCTGCGCATGATAATTGTACATCTCTTTATTTTTTGTTTCTGCTTCATCCCCTACAATGTAAACTTGGTGTTCTATGCTCTGGTCCGCACCAAAACTCTAAAAGGCTGCTATGTGGAGTCTGTGGTCCGAACCATCTACCCAGTAGCCCTCTGCATCGCTGTATCCAACTGCTGCTTTGATCCCATTGTTTACTATTTCACCTCAGAGACCATCCAGAACTCCATCAAGAGGAAGTCGACGGCGGGCCGCACGTACGATGTCAAGTTCTCCGAGGCCCTGCAGTCAGAAACCAGCTCCAACCTGCAGTGCAGCCTGAGGAACCTGAAAGCTAAAGTCTTCCAAAATGAGTCTTCAGTGTGACAGTGGGGTTGTATTAAATTCCATAGTCAGAAAAACCTCCATGAGATCACAGGAATGGATTTTATTTTGGAGTGCTTTGTGAGGCACCTGCCAAAGAAATATTATCTGATCTTAGTCTTCATCTCAGGGCAAATGTTTGGACCTCTGCTCTGCAGTATTACTGCTACATGACCCCGCATTCGCATGTGTGGATTTATTACTTTATTTATTACTACTTATTCATTTCCCTCTCCTGTGGAAATCGTGTTAAGCACAATTACTCTGCCAGTGACCTGGAAGGGAATGTGATCACTGAACAGCAGGACAGTTATGATATTGAATGCCAAATGTGCCGGTGTATCTGAACATTTCTGTGGTAAGTTGTGGTGCTAACTTTAGAATAGTATCTATTAAATTAACATAAAGTTATATCAAGCTATAAATTGTACAGGGCTTTGTTTTTGTGTTGTTTTGTTATTTTTGTTTTTTATGGTGAATTACAAATAGGTTACAGAAGTGCCTTTTTTTTTTTTGTTCTGGCGGCATTTCATTGTAGACTGTATTAAATAGTGTTAATTGCCATTAAATGCACTGACATGGAATTCCAGATACTGCACTCATGCCACAGTGATGAATAAAAGTCATGTACTGTCTAAAACAAGCGAAACCCTGAGTGGAGTGTCATTCATTTAGAGTTACCTTTTTTTATTAACGAGGTTAAACAGCTTCAACTGCTGAACTAATGTGTGTCCTACATGCAAATGAGGAGGTAAAGAAGTGGAAGTGGAACTAGAGCGTCTGGTCTCTATGACTCCGACTAGGCTGGGTCATGCCAGCTTCCTGTGTAGCAACCAGTGATGGAGAAGAGGAAGTCTTTATATATGTAACTGACAAAAATTTTTTTTCAGGCAAACAGTAAATGCTTACTTACTGTATGCCACGGTGATTTACTGAAGCACAGTGAGTGGATCAGTTGGCGCCAGACAGGAGCTGAAACAGTGAAGTGTCTTTTATGTTTAACTTGACCTGGATAGGAATTCCATTTTATCATCCTGTTAAATGTTGTTTTCCTCCCCCACAAAGGACATGGTGTTTTTATCGATATGGCAACCGACAAGGCCGGTCCTCTGCACCAGAACAGAACAGTCAGTACAGCCACACAATAAATCAGGATGCCTTCTAATAGTCACGCAGCATTATTTTTAATTGCTCACACTCATATGTGTATAAAATAAAAGAAACAACATCAAAGTAAAATTTAAATTAAATTTAAAAAAAAAAAAAAGTCCTGTTTGCAGTTTACTGGAAAAACAGATGTGTGAAATATTTGTCCTGCTGTGGACAAATTTTCAAACGATATGGCATCAGCGAGGAGTCGGCACAGCGTGAGAATGAATAACAGAAAGCACATGGCGCTCTAACTTTATTGACATAACCTGAAAGTCAGTCAGCGGCGCTTTATTCATGCCCTACCTAGAACGCCGAGGCTCCGAGGCCATGTGAGCGAGCAAAAGGACAGGGTTAAAGACTAGGGCTGTTGTGAAAACAAACAAGTACAATTTGACACTGAGGGAGTTCACCTCATCTTGCAGCAGCGCCTTCATCATCTGAGCAACTGCAACCTGACCACAGGCCTACTAAGCACCGTGAACTAGAACCTGTTCAGGACTGGTCCTAACAAGTCATTTCAAGAAGGTAACCACACTTCACTGATCATTATGCACAACTGAATCAATGAGTCAGTCAATATTCAGGCTGTGTGTTCAGCACAGTCTTTATCTGATCACCAGGTATTCGTGACTGTTGTCATCTGGGCCAAAGGTCAGGCAGAGCAAAACAGGAAATCACAGTTTACTTTGACATTTCAATCCCAGTTAAGAAAAAATATGCAGATTTTCTTAACTTACTTACTAACCGAAATTATGAACCGAGAGAAAATGACTTAGGTCAGTAAATACAGTTCCAACTGAATATTTTTACATCTCTTTAGAAAATAAACCACCACCTTCCTCCTTTACAAGTGCACTGATGTAACTTCTGGTAGTTTCTCAATTGTTCCCATCTTTCAATGAAAATGGTGCCGAATGTCGAGAACCTGAAGCTGTGTACACACCACTGATGTCTTATGGTTGTATAAGCACACATGTATCAGGGATCGGACCCCTCACGTGAGCCCAGCAGGCTCCTCTGCATACACAACAGTTATCTAATCAGCCTGACCTCTCCTTCCCAGCAGACTGCAGGGTGAGAAAACACAGATGCTGCACTGGTTGTCATCACATACATTCTGTTCTGCATCGCTCCGGTAATCTCAGATGCATCAAAGCATTCTTGTACAGTGTGAGATGGACCGAGGATCTGTGACGTTTTCATTGTGCAAGTGATGCGAAGAAAATAGAACGATTTCACACAAATAAACTTTTCTATACTTCTAAGATGGTTTAACAATAGTTTTGTTTTGTTTTCCCCCCAGTAGTTTTATCTACTTCATTTCCACAAATCAGCCTTTAGTAATACATGATATACAAGTAATTTAAAGTGACTGCTGGAGTCCTCCATGGTCACACAACACAACACAACACCAGTGTTATGGCTGAGAGGCTTGTCTTCACCAGGGTCATCACAGTCAGTACCATCCTCCAAGTCTTAGTGGAGACAATAACAAGCAAGGATGTAGCCTTTAACTTATAGCATTACGATCCTGTTCCCCTGTGTTAAATACAGCATGCTTTCTCCATTCAACCTCTTAATGGCTGCTTTGAAGTCCTGTCAGTCCCAAATGAACGGAGACCCTCTGGTGTGTTGAGAACTCATGTCAGGATTAATTTCTGCTGGGGCATTGACAGGGACCGCAGTATGTGTGAACTTTAAGGGAAGAGGAGCTGGTTTGGGCGAGGTGGGGAGGGGGTTGAGGTCCTCGTCCTCAGACTCACTCCACAGTTCTAGATCACATGACAAGGGAAGCGCCTATCCTACTTAATGGATCTAGCCCGGGGTGGGGGTGGGGTGGGGGGTCTCAGTGAAGGCTAATCAACCATTTTCCCTGCATGGCTCGCAAGATAAATTCAAGAGGAAATAGCTGTTATTACACTAATGTGGCCGGTGCCCATTTAGATATCTGCACCACTTTCCCACAGTAACACCAGAATCGCATTCCACTTCTCTAGTATTCACAGTCCCACCTTGGTTTTATGGGTCAACAGGTATTATTATTGTTCTATAAAATGTTTTGCCACTCTCCAGGGTCAAAAGAGCACTCGCTTGCAACACAACTTTCGTAACTAGGGAAGGAGAAGACAATAAAAAAAAAATGTAAAAAAAAAAGCATACAATGCAGGAGACAGAACATTGCATTAAGTAATCATTTGTCAGGAAGTGGTTTGACAAAAAAAGAGACGTCTTGCCTGTGCTAGCACAACAGCCCCACTCATTCTAAAATCAGAGGCAGCACTGAGCTAATAACCAGCGGTGGAATGAGCTCAGTGTCTGCAAGGAGGGAGGTAAACTAAATAACTGCACCAACAGTCACATGTAATCCTCCTTAACTCTCTGTCGCCTAGAACTATAAACAGACCTTATCAAGTCCTGGAGGGGGTGTTTGACCAGATTAGCTCTCGGTTGCATAACATCTGCAGAAAGAAACAGAAAGCATAAACAGCATGTTGATAAAATATTCCCTTTACTGGGGTATGGAAACATTTACAAAAAACATGCAAAGAGAAAGTATCCAGCCTGTTACAAGAAGGGCAAAGGTCATGCTGCTTTCATATATGTTTCAACAATGCAGCCTTGAAATGAAATTGGGACATTTTCAGCCACATAGAGTGTGTGCACAGTGCCCGTCATTGTTCCTCTCATCATCAGCCAGAATGAGTCTTGACCTCAAGGGAAGAATTCAGAGCCTGTATGTGCCTTAAAATGGTGGTTGGTTGGTTGGTGGATTGGTTGGTTGGAGCATGTGTGCCCTTTATTTGCCAGCCAAGATCTTCCAGTGAATAATTAGACAGTTCCGACAGAAGATGATTCATGCAGAAAGATTGTGGCTCAAACTGAGAAAAGTGTGGTTTGCTCTGATAATAATCACTGAAGAATTGGAAAAATTGAGTGATGAACTTCTTTCACTTTGTGTTTGTGTGTGTGGGAGTGCGGGAGTGTGAAAGTGTGAGGGTATGAAGACACCACTGAAAATGTTGAAATACCTGGGAAGTGTTCATGTTGAGAAACCGCAAGTCCCAGCAAGAGATGGGGTTTGTAGGAAGAAGGGTTAGTTGTTCAGGGTAAATCTATTCTGCAAATCTCACTGGGAATTCCCGTAAACACTCAGATGTTTACACACATCCACACACACTGTTGCACTCATGTTTTTGGGGGCTGAGATTCATTTCTTGGACACACCCCTGTCTCTACATCCAGTTCATACGATGTACATACACGTGAGCTATACCAGTGCATCCACTCTTCTGGCTTTTGCTTCAGTCTGAGTGTTTCGGCCTGGCTGGACATAGTGTTACAGTCTGTTGGAGAAAAAAAACATTATGATTAGGTGCGTTCTGCTTGATGGGACCCGTTGAGATTTCCTTAGCTGGGAGTTCTCCCTTTGGAGACTCCTGGGGGGGGGGGTTTAAACAATGTCCGAGCAGCCAATGTGAACACATTAATCCTCTGTTGTAGCTACAGCTTCTAACCGGAGAGGACAGCCCACTGGTGCGACTGACAGTCTCATGAGAGAAAGGAGGGGTCACTGGGTCAAACCCCAGAGCAGCCACATGTCCAGCATGTCCTGTCGCAGCATCCCTGCAGCAAATGATAATATGATAAAAACCGTTTAACAATGTAATTTGTATGCAGTGTATAACATCACATTACTAAAATGCTTTTAGCTTCATTATTGAGGTGAAAATACTTAAATCTGTTCAAGAGAGTACATGCAACTGATGGTGTACAAGTTTCTCATACATTGAGTAACTACTTTATTAGTCAGTATACAGATAAATTCATTATTAAACTGCTTTTGTAGAAATAATTATCCAGTTAATGTCATTTAGTTGAGTTTATTGCAATAACAAATTTACCTAAAAGGAACTATCTTATCATATCAGCTATCTCTTACCACAACTCTCTCTGCGTGTTCGCTGCATGCAGCTGTGGTGACATGTAAGATGATTACCTGAAATTGAAACTGAAGTTTTACACAGCAGCCCAACAGAGCACATGGCAGGATTAGTGATACCAAGGCCCCCACTAACGCTACAGCAAAGACTCATAAACAAATGCCCATAGCACACTCCACAGCACAACCACACATAAAAGCTGACGCTTACAGGTCAGCCTTCAGGTCAGCATGTTCCCCATGAGGAATTTCCACAGACCACACAATACTTCTCCTCTTCCTCTGTTTCTCCTCCTCAGCACAATTCGGTCTCCGTTAACCACAGAAGATCTCTGTTTAGAGAGCAGTGACGTCAACATCTACTCGACCCAAACCCTTGTCCAAAACCACAGCTCTTAGTAAAATTGAATCGTATTTGTTGTTTACTCTCGAAGTTCCTGTGTGTAAAGAGTGATTTATCTCCTGTGAAAGAACATTACAAGTTGCAATTCAAGCTTAAAAGAGTGCACACTTAAAAATGCGACCTCCACATCCTTTTGGATCAGGGTCTTGGAGAGACGCCTCATTTATTGCAACCGTTGCCTCGGGGTGGGAAGGACACGGCTCATTGATACCCCCGAGGTTATCTGCATCGTCCTAAAAAAAACCCACACAATTAGCCCCATGTAGCAGGCAGATAAGACCAAGATAGTTCCTCTTCCATCAGAGGTGCTGAGCAGAGGGCACTGTTCGCAAAATTGCTGGCAATAATAATACAAAGTATGTGTGCTTTAGTAAATGGGCCAAAACATGAAACATCATTAGCATCTCAAACGCCCTTTTTTTTTTTTCAGCACGTCATACTAACACAGAACCTCATGTGTGTGCTCGGAGAGTCCAAGTGGCATGACTGATAAATCCATTAACCATTAACTTGTCATTGATCTTTTCTTCTCGTTTGAACTTGTGCAGCGTGGAAGTGCTGTTTTAGATCAATGAGATATAAACTCTAACTGTGAGACTGCACAGAATCACAAGACTGAATGATTTAATTCATGCTGGAGATTAGACTATTATAGTGTCTTTGTCGAGCTTGAATGAACCGGTGTCAAACTCATTGTGTGAATTAATGAAGCTTTAATTTTCCTCTCAGCCAATTAAACCTTTCATATAAAACTCGAACGCAGATTCTGATTTAAAGGCAAATGGAAAATGTTGCCTTAAGTTAAAACACCGTTCAGTTTTGGGGATATGCCAGCTTTTAAAGAAAAATAAAACTGAATGCTTCATCAGTAGATTTTTCTAACTAAAGAGCAGCTCTTTGTTGTGCATGTGTACATTTTTGGAGTTTCTCTGCACCAAGTGTGTGCACTGTGTGCTACAAATCACACTCATTTCAAAACCACAACTCGAATTGTTGCTTTGTGTCAATCTCAAGAGTGAAGATATGACAGGTTGAGGTGTTAGATCCTGTCTTAGATCAGTGCATGTATACAGTATTGTGCAAAAGTTTTAGGCAGGTGTGCTGTACTTTCAAAAATATAAATAATAATTGTTCATTTTTATCAATTTACAAAATGCAAAGTGAGCGAACAAAAGAAAAATCTAAATCAAATCAATATTTGGTGTTACTACCCTTTGCCTTCAAACCAGCATCAATTCTTCTAGGTACACTTGCACACAGTTTTTGAAGGAACTCGGCTGGTAGGTTGTTCCAAACATCTTGGAGAACTAACCACAGATCTTCTGTGGATGTAGGCTTCCTCAAATCCTTCTGTCTCTTCATGTAATCCCAGACAGACTCCATGATGTTGCGATCAGGGCGCTGTGGGGGCCATACCATCACTTCCAGGACTTCTTTGCCTTCAAAACAGCATCAATTCTTATAGATACACTTGCACAAAATCAGGGGTTTTGTAGGATTATAGTCAGGTGTACGATCAACCAATTATACCAAACAGGTGCTAATGATCATCAATTTCACATGTAGGTTAAAACACAGTCATTAACTGAACCTAGAAACAGCTGTGTAGGAGGCCTAAAACTGGGTGAGGAACAGCCAAACTCTGCTACCAAGGTGAGGTTGTGGAAGACAGTTTCATACACCATGGCAAGACTGAGCACAGCAACAAGACACAAGGTAGTTATACTGCATCAGCAAGGTCTCTCCCAGACAAAGATTTCAAAGCAGACTGGGGTTTTAAAGATGTGCTGATCAAGCTCTTTTGAAGAAGCACAAAGAAACGGGCAATGTTGAGGATCGTAGACGCAGTGGTCGGCCAAGGAAACTTGCAGCAGATGAAAAACACATCAAGCTTATTTCCCTTTGAAATCGGGAGGTGTCCAGCGGTGCCATCAGCTCAGAACTGGCAGAAACCAGTAGGACCCAGGTACACCCATCTACTGTCCGGAGAAGTCTGGCCAGAAGTCGTCGTAATGAAAGAGTTGCAGCCAAAAAGCCATACCTCCGAAATGGAAACAAGGCCAAGCGACTCAACTATGCATGAAAACATAGGAGGAGGTTCCTTGCCAGTTTGGGGCTGCATTTCTGCTAATGGAGGATTAATGGTGTCCTCAATGCTGAGAAATACAGGCAGATATGCAATCATGCAATACCATCAGGGAGGCATATGATTGGCCCCAAATTTATTCTGCAGCAGGACAATGACCCCAAACATACAGCCAAAGTCATTAAGAACTATCTTCAGCGTAAAGAAGAACAAGAAGTCCTGGAAGTGTGTGTGTGTGTGTGTGTATATAAGCTACAAGAGAAAACCTTGAACCTCTGGTCTCCTGTTGATGTATTACTGGCTAAAGGAAGGATAGCGAGGGGTCAGTCCACCAGAGAGAGCCCGGGACCCTGCCTAAAGATGGACCGGCCCATCAGGAGTAAACAGACATGTGATCCACAAACAATGGCAGCGTTTAGAAGTGCAAACAGCCTGGCAACATGCGCAGGGCTGGCACAGTACCACATGACCCAGGATCCAAATTTAACTGTTCCTGACCTTTTCTTTTTTTCCTTTTCTTTTTTTTTTTTTTACTTTGAGCAGCTGATGAATTGTGCTGTTCCATGACAAACCCTGCTTGGCCACACCAGCCTCTATTGTCTAATACAGAGCAACAAAACACTGGCAGCAGACAATGGAGGGTCACTGCAGAGGGCTTGAAATAATCATAACAATGACAGCTCCCATATTTATAGTTGCAAAGAGACTCCCAACTGCAGCGCCTAAGTGCTTTGTTATTAACAGGAAGAGCTGCTCCCTGTGAAACACTTCTCTTTAGTGGGTGAGTCGTGGTAACAGGTTTCATTGTTTTCTTCACTGTGCGGTAGAAACCACTGAGGCTATAAATGTCCCCTAAAAACTCAAATATAGCACATAAACTAGTGTAGCTGAATGTAGCCGAACACACACACACACACACACAATAGAGCTGAGAAAGCCCCCTCCGTTTTTCCCGAATAAGAAAAGTGAAAGATCAGTATCACCATCAGTAGCCAGACAGAGATCACTGGGTCATCTTGCATCTGCAGAGCTCTTCCTGAGTGAAGCCGGGGGCTGCTCAGAAAGCAGGCCACAAAAACAGGCACTGGGACACACACACACACACACACACACACACACACACACACACACACACACACACAAAAGGGGGAACATGAGATTAACAAGCGTCAATATTTCATCAAGGGTGATGACAGAAGCTGCGGTTTGAGGTGTGCGAACAACCCCCACTCCCCCCCCAAAAAAAGACAAAATGAAAGGCCTTTTGTGCATCATTTGATAAGAGGGGAAGACACTTGATTGTTTGCTATCAGGTCACCAGGATGAGCAGGAAGAAAATCAATGAAGCACTCTAGATTAGATGTCCGTGCAGGAGGCTAAAGAGGCAACCTCACTGTGACTCTGAGTGTGTTCTGAAATACAGGATGTTTTAAAAACCAAAGGGGGGTGAGGTAAGAGAAACAATGAAGCAGAGAGGAAATGCTGCATCGATGTGTCTCAGCTCCACAGATTCTTTCTAGTATGAGCTGTTCCTCGCACAGCGGGGGTACAGGAGCACCTAGGTGTTGTGATTTTGTTCGTACTTGTACAAATAACTTTCGCAGTGAGGTCACAGAGGAATTAACACTTCTGAGAGTGACAAGCTGCACATTTCACTTCTCGCTTTGCTCGTCACGTTCTAATCAGAGCAATGAGTCGGATCATCAAAAATGATTCAAAATGTTTCAAAAGTTTACATTCTCCACTTTCACCTCGCAAACCTGCCGTTAACACACAATGTGAGAGAGCGAGTCATTCATTCAAAGAGAAACTTCTTTCTTGACCCATTTATAGCCATTGAGATACAACAGACACAACTTCACATCCTTCCTGCAAGAGGAAGCTCATGTTCATCTGCGTGTTTGCCTCTATATTTTCAAGTACAACTGAATAAAACTGTTCAGTCAGGATTTTTTTTTTTTTTTTTTTTCCCCCCCCGAGTCAGGTCCTTGACCCTCCAGTTACAGGAACAGCTGTGCAATTTAATCCAAACCAGCAAGCCTGGAATGAATCCTATCCTTCTGATGTTTAGATTTTCCAGTTTTGTTTTGGTAAGACCGTGTCAGAAAAGCCCCATTGTCATTTCTGGAGCTTTAATTTATGGTGTTATTTCTGAGAAAGGTGCTATTTTTGGGGGACAAATCTTGTATTAAAATGATTCTGTTCTGTAATGACAAAACATATAAATGAACATTTAACTGCAGTTTATGAAAATCAGTTCATAAATAAAGTTTGTGACAGTGAAGGAAAACCAGAACGCTCGAACAAGCAGATGCTAAATAAGTAAAATAAAATAAAAGATGTCATAAGGTGGCTCCATCTCCTGATATGCTTTATTAGTGCCACTAAGAATTAACAAGTTATTAGTGGAAGCCAGAAAGATGGAGGGAAAAAAAGCTGTAAATACTATAATGTCATCTGGCAACAGCTGTGCATGTTGGCTGTTGCCTCCCTGCTTGGGGTTATTCATCCTCGGACAAAAGGTTTTAAGTCAACATTACATTTAGACCAGACTCACTGTAAACTGTCATTAATAACCAGCCGCCCACACCTGGAATTAGGGCTGGGTTATGAACATGTCTCAACCCCTTTTTTCAAATTGACTGAAATATGTAGAATTGCTCAACACATACGTTTCAAATAAATCTACGTAAAGTAAAAAATTGTTTTAATTTAAATCGGGAGATATCTGATCAAAGAGTACGTAAACAAACTTCCAACACGTAACACCTCTTGATGTTTAAGCCTGTATACATTGATGGTTGGTTCACACATTTATTTACAGTCCCAAATAACAAAATCCCAATGACTGAACTATTAAGACACTGTGTAGTCCATCATAGACACTGATGGGAGACCCTCCCATCCTATCATTGTGGCTCAGCTATGCTACACAACTTTATCTGTATCTTTCCTGAACATGGAGGTACAAGGGGAAATATAGTAATATTTTTTTTTAAAAAGGCAGGAGGCTGGAGTATGAGCCCTGGAGGGGGATTCAGTGTGGCTTCAAGATAAAGGGCCAGCTGCAGCCCCGAGCTTCCTCAATAAAACACATCATGGGCAGATATCTCACAAAAGACTCTCATGTAGTGGAGAGTCCTCCTGTCAGCCAATGGGAGGCTTCTTACCCTGAAGGAACGTTGGCAGCAGGATAATCCATCCCTGGTGTGACTGTTGGTGAATCAGCACCATTATGGTTTTGTTGACTCAAGGGTTTGTAGTATCTGTATCCTGCTGAGCCCAAACTGCCATGGGTGAGGTCTGGTTTTGGTCTCTCTGTTGTCACACGGGGTTAAAGCGCTTTTCTCCTCTTATTTCATATCGAGATTTTAATTTGGCAAAACACAGAGCATAGCAGGCTCTACTTGGTCCCTCATACTAAATGTCTTTATGATGCCCACAACATGGTCTCTCAAATTCACATAAGCAGGGCAGGCAGTCACAGACTCATCTGACATCAAAAAGATATTCTGGTTCAGGTTTAATTGTATCTAAACCAGAGTGGAGCTTTTCACACTCCCCCCCCCACTCTGCAAGGTTCACATCAGTGTTTTCAACTCCACCTAGTGGTTCACAATCAGCATTCGCTGTAGGAACGACCATCACCCTCATCTCTGTGTGTCTGCACCGTTGTGGTCACAGCAAATTAAAAACAACACAGAAGCTGAAGTGGGCCAGATGTATGCTTTGTTAGTGTCTCACCAAAAGAATAAAACACAAAGAATACCAACGACTGAACATGTTTAGTCTACTTTTGATATTGCACAGGAAATAGACATCAAAAGGTTGGGGGGGGTGACCCCATGAAGACCCAGCTGCTCTGAGTCTATAATATTTCCTGCCTCCCCGACAAGCCAAACAGGAGCTTCCAGACGGCCTCGAGCCACTGGGAATATTATCACTGTTAACCTGAACAGTTCCCGGCAGATTCATCACAGTCCCATCTCAGCATCTTTATGTTAAAAAAAAAAAAAGTAGCAACAATAACAAGTTGAACAATATTCAATTCAAATTTTAGTGTTTTCTTGCAACAGTGTGATCAAATTCACAAAAATCAGACCAGAGCTTGAAACAATATAAAACGATATAAAAAAAAGACTGAGTGTCTAACTGTTACTATGTGAGCTTAATCGGATGTTTGTCATCTTTGATATTACCTGTTATAAAAAAAAAAAAAAAAGGTCCTCATTAATAAGACACAGTTCAAGTGAAATGATTTTGGCACATGTAAACTGTTAGTGTTTTAAACAAATGTAAAGTATACATTAACAATGGCAGCCTCATGATTGTGTAGGTTGAGGAGGATGAGGCTTTAGTGTTCTGAAAACATTTTTTCAGCTTCTTCTATCCAGTCACATGGAGACTCTTCTTCAAAGTCTCTGAAGAGAGAGAGGACATACAGCACAATAGATTTTAGCTTTGTTTTCATACAAGAGATGACACACACACACACACACACACACACACACACACACACACACACACACACACACACACACACACACACACACACACACACACACACAGGACATACAAAGTATTTTATTTGTATTTTATTTTTTATTTGTTTCATTCCAAACCCCTACACACTTTGTAAAAACTTTAAACCAACACATCAGCCCTTTGCTTTTTACATCGGAGGATAAACCAATGCAAAACCAGAGCTGTTGGCCTTTAAAACTACATTTGGATTGACTACAAATCATTCAAATAAAACCAGACAATTATGGTAATATGAGGCAACACAGCAAGAAGTCAGGGTCACTTACGTGTCCTCATCATCAGAGCGCGGCTCTAGCCGGTCCTCGTCTACAACCACCTCTGGCTCAGGACCGTCAGTGTCGTCACCCTGCCCCTGGGAGAGGGGTCCCATCAGCAGGTCGTCACCTGTAAATGGAAAACAAAGCACCACAAAAAGCTATTTACTGTATATCGCCTACTGCACTGACATAATTCTATCATGACTTAAATGACTCATTTAGGTAATGTAACAAAAACATCCTGTAATTTCAGTTTATTTGTTGTCCTCTACAGCAAAGGCTCTTGTGTTTAAATAACAAAAAGATGGATTCATTATTTCAACAGACCTCTGTTTATTACGAAGGTGCTGAAGGCTCTGCTTAGCCGGGCCTTCTCCAGCAGACTCAGCAGCCTCTCGGGAGGATCTTTCTCCCATTGTCTCCTCCGCCTGCTGTCCTCTGGCTCCTCTGACACACCTTAAAAAACAGGATTACAAGACTCTGCATTTCTTTCTTCAACTAACCTCTTTAACTAACTTTTTTTTTTTTTTTTTTTTTTTTTTTTTAAATACATTTCAGGAAATGAAAAATGTTTAAACTGCATATCATATATCCATGAGTGGAACCTGTGAGGGCCTGGCTGGTGGATGCCATGCTGTCAGATGAGATGATGCTGGCATTGGCCAACGCCTGCAGCACAGTGTCTGAGGGCGCAGCGGCCCACTGCTTTCGGTGGCCGGGCTCTCTGCTTTCACAGTGACCCTCTGTTAACTCTGTGCCTGGGGTGAACGGTTATTTAGATCATTTTCTGTTTGAAAATGGTGAAAACATTGAAAACTGTGCTTATTTTCTCACTGACAACCACGCAGTATATCCTTCATTTCATGATGTTAACTTTGATGTGAACTCTACCCTCAAATGTTGACATTTTTATTAAAGTCTTCTCTCCCAGAAGATCGACCACCTTCTTCCCCTCTCCTCTGTTCCATCGACCCGTACGCCTCCCCTGCTCCTCCGTCTCCATCACCTGTAAAAGATCCAAAGCAGCGCTGTAAATCAAACACATAACACGAGCTCCGCAGCCATCTGAACTAACAGCAGCTTGTCAAAGGTCAGATTCCACATAGGGGTCACCACAGCTGGGGAAGTTGTGTAAGAGTTTAAATTCTCACTCTGACACCATGTCCTGACAGTATGTCATTCTGATGGATGGGGCAGCCATAAAAACACTTCAGTGACTGTCACCACACAGGAAGCTCAAGTGTTTTTTACCTGAGAGGGAAAATGTGAACGCAGGAGTTTGGAAACCCGGTGAGAGGTCAGGATGGTTTGCAGGGACGGCCTGTCTTTGGGGTTTGTCTTAAACATCTGCTTGACCAGATACTGCAGCTCGTAGGGCAGGTGTTTGGGGAGGGGAGGGTATGCGCCCCGACACACCTTAAGAATCAGGCTTTTCCAGCTGGATGCCTGGAACTGGACACAAGGTTGAGGCGTGAGCATCTCTGGGACAACAAACCGCACCGCAACATCTGAGCCACAAAAAAATACACACAAGATAATCTAGCTCAGCTGAAGATACTCGGCCTCCATCAATCCACAACAATGCTTTGCAGCACCTCGCTGTGATGTAAGATCAGAGCAGAAGTACTTCATACAATGACTCACTGGCCGTATCTGAGGAGAGGCCAACAATCAAACCCGTGGTACACAGAAAGAGAGAGAGAGAGGGAGGGGGGAAGTACCGGGTGTCGCAGGGTGCAGAGCTCATAGAGGACGCATCCCAAAGACCACACATCACTGCAGAACACAGAAACATAAGAGACTGTTATTCATTCACACCAGACATTCGTCATGTACTGGCAGGGTCAAAGACACACAAGACTGGTTAACCCACGCACGGGTTACATAATCACTGCTGAGCTGAGAAAACACGCTGTTTTGAAAATTCCTCATTGTTGGTGAATTGATTGACACTCCTAACATCCTAATGAAAAAACTGAGTTCACCGACTATGGTGACAGAAAATCAGGCCTGAAGGGAAACTGTAGGCAAACAGGATTTTGTCCATATCCTTATTTGCACAGTTTGTAGATATCTTATAGACATCTGTAAAGTACATATTAACATCTTAAAATATATATATATATATACGTTGTTCCTATTCACAGGGAGGGTGTAATATATTCTTTGCTTTATCCATTTAACACTTCCTGTTGCAAAGACCCAATTTCCCAACATGGACACTGATCCGTAGTTATTAAGGTTTCATTCATTTACATTTTATCTTGTGCCATGTCTAAACAAGGCTCCACTTCAGACATAACATACCTCTTATTGTTGTAGGGCTTGTTGTCCCAGATTTCTGGAGCCACGTAATATGGTGTCCCAACATATGTATGAGCGTAAGCTTTTGAGCTGCAACACAATAAAAGAATGAAAGAGTGGAAGTTAAAATGCAACAGCAGCAAATCAAATAAAAAAATGAAATAAAAATGGGAAAACTATAAACTGCTGCCACTCTCTTCCTCTACCTGTTCAGAATACACGCTGAGCCAAAGTCCCCGAGCTTGATTGTCCCATTATCAGTCAGGAAAATGTTCTGGGTAAGGAAATGACAGAGAAGTGATGATTTAACGTGAAGCCAGAATAAGAGCAGCCAAGCACGGCAAAATGATGACATTATGCATTAAGTGGGAGATAATGTTGTGATCATATCTCGATCAGCAATTTCATCATTGTTCATTTCGCTCGACAGCGCTCACACTGATGAGATTCTATCAACACGCAACCAACCAATAAACCTGAAAACAAGATATTGACTTCTGAGTCAAACAGCGAACATATAAAAAAAAAAAAATCTGATCTTCTCCATGAGTGTATGTATGACAACAAATTTTTTATACATTTAGTAAAACCTACAAACATATACAGTACTGTGCAAAAGTTTTAGGTAGGTGTGAAAAAAAATGCTGAAACTAAGAATGCTTTCAAAAATGGAAGTGGTAATAGTTTATTTTCATCAATTAACAAAATGCAGTGAATGAACAGAAGAGAAATCTAAATCAAATCAATATTTGGTGTGACCACCCTTTGCCTTCAAAACAGCATCAATTCTTCTTGGTACACTTGCACAGTTTTTGAAGGAACTCGGCTGGTAGGTTGTTCCAAACATCTTGGGAGAACTAACCACAGATCTTCTGTGGATGTAGGCTTCCTCAAATCCTTCTGTCTCTTCATGTAATCCCAGACAGACTCCATGATGTTGAGATCAGGGCGCTGTGGGGGCCATACCATCACTTCCAGGACTTTGTTTTCTTGGCCGACCACTGCGTCTACGATCCTCAACATTGCCCGTTTCTTTGTGCTTCTTCAAAATAGCTTGATCAGCACATCTTTAAAACCCCAGTCTGCTTTGAAATCTTTGTCTGGGAGAGACCTTGCTGATGCAGTATAACTACCTTGTGTCTTGTTGCTGTGCTCAGTCTTGCCATGGTGTATGAAACTGTCTTCCACAACCTCACCTTGGTAGCAGAGTTTGGCTGTTCCTCACCCAGTTTTAGGCCTCCTACACAGCTGTTTCTAGGTTCAGTTAATGACTGAGAAATTGATGATCATTAGCACCTGTTTGGTATAATTGGTTGATTATACACCTGACTATAATCCTACAAAATCCCTGACTTTGTGCAAGTGTATCTATAAGAATTGATGCTGTTTTGAAGGCAAAGGGTAGTAACACCAAATATTGATTTGATTTAGATTTTTCTTTTGTTCGCTCACTTTGCATTTTGTAAATTGATAAAAATGAACAATTATTATTTATATTTGTGAAAGTATTCGTAGTTTACAGCATTTTTTCACACCTGCCTAAAACTTTTGCACAGTACTGTATATAGTAATTAAGAACTATAAAGTCTTGAAGCAACTGTACCTTGGACTTCAGATCTCTGTGCAAAACCCGTTTATCGTGGATATGCTTTGCACCTGCACACATTTGAGCAAACCACCTCAAGATCTGGGGAAAAAAATCAGTTAAGCTAAATTCAAAAAAAGGGGGGCGGAAAAAAACAGTACCATAAAAATGTGAGAATAATGGCAGGTAGCCAAGGCCTACATCATCCACACAGAACTGCGTAGTTTTCTGTTGGCGGATCCTCTGGAGCAGGTCTCCTCCATTGCAGTACTCCATAACAATACACAGGAGGTCATCAGCTGAACAAACACAATCACATTGCCTATTTTGCAATCCAAATCATAATAATTGTATGTCACAAGGGCCCAAAATGTCTTGTAATAAGTTTTGAAGGGAGGGTCACTTCTGTGAATACCTTCGAACGCCTCTCTGAAGGCCACGATATTAGGATGTTTCATTCTTGACAGCAGGATGGCTTCTCTCCTTGAATTCTCCAGTTTGGACCGATTCTATAAAAATGCAAATACAAGCATGAATGTATTTCTTATTATGCAAGTAAACATCCTCCATGTTTCTGTGCAGGCTGCAATCTGGTATGTTATCTGCACAGTGCAAATAACATTTCCACATCTGACCCCAGACAATAACATAAAAGTCTGGATTCAAATCTATTCTGTAGTGTGTTGGTTGGTTTCTCCATATATGTAGTCCTGGAAATCTAGCATTTTAATACCTTATTATTATGGTGATTATTATTTTCTCAGAAAGACTTGATGGATTGCCGCGACACAGTTCAAGTCCTGTTCCACCACACAGGTAAATACAGATATATTTGTATAGCATTTTTTAAAACAAAAAATACTTAGTGCTTCACAATAAAAGCATGAGAAAAGAAAAGCATCAGAATTTATCGAAGAGAAATATCGATGAAAGGGTGAGGATAAAGCTACAGTATTTACATCACATCAACAGCTGTGTTTGCACAAACCTTTGGCAGCTGGATTTCCTTGACCACATACTTCTCCTGACTGCTTTTACACTGCACTAACAAAGCCCGGCCGAAAGATCCTTCACCGATGACTCTCAGGAGTGAGTATGTCTCCATGGAGCACCTTTACAAAACACAAAGAGAAACCACAGATGATAAAAACATCAGAGCCGGTGGAGGCGCCACTTAACATGAGGACTTTCTTATGTTAGTCTTCAATGAGACATTTAGCACGTGTAGAAAAACAGACTAACTCAACGCTAAAATAATCTACCTACCTTTTTTGGCCGCTACTTCCTTATTATTGCATGACGTAAAATAAAGCAGACCTGTACTGCGCAGTGTCACAGCTAGATGGCAGGAGATTATAATCTCTAAATCCTAAAGAGCGAGACATACATTTTCCTAACATAATAATGATATAATAATTTGCCGGGTTAGTCAAATGGTTTCATATTGGACTATTCCGTTGTTTAAGTGCTTATATAATAAATTTCACTGTTTCCTCTTTTATTTGATGCATGTGTTTTCTATTCATTATGTAATGTTATTATATCTACCATGTACTGCAGGCTCTACTCATTATGTTGCTGCTTTTTCCTCCTGATCTTCCTCTTCGACTAATCTGCTCAAAAGATTAAATAATAATCTTCTGAGTTTGGACAGCCCAAACCCCACTTAATGTTAACTCAGTAGACTGAACAGGACCCGGGCTGTACAGACCAGCACCGGGTCTCTCCCCCGCGTGCTGACCTAATCTGCTGCCAGGGAAATTGAAAACCTGACCCGCAGTGGTCCGGGTCAGTGTTGGTGATCCGGAAGGGTGCCGACCTCGATGCGCGTTGAGATGCTTTTTCTGACAGAGCTACAAATCACATACAACAAGCTGGAGTGGGGAAAATGTGTCTGTCTGCCCGCCGGGTCGCTATATGGTGGCGACAGAGGTAAAATGTTGACCATGATGGAAAAGTAATCGAGCAGCCTGACACAGATGAAATGTTTTCTTTCATGCTTCTGTGCAACCAGAGCGCTACATGATATTTTTGTGTAGAGCACCCACTACTGGGTACTTCCAGAGCCCGGATAGCTCAGTCGGTAGAGCATCAGACTTTTAATCTGAGGGTCCAGGGTTCAAGTCCCTGTTCGGGCGAATGAATTTTTAAACAAAATTAACCGATGCTTCTCATAGTCTACCATTTAGTTTTATTGCTATACTGGTAAATTCTCTGACCCAACCTAACACTCTGGTACAAGGTACAAGACAACCTCATTAACCGAGGACGTTCTGTAGGTGGCGCTGACACAAAAAACGGATACCGATCAGACAGGGTGGGTAGAGTATGTGAATCTCAAATAAATTAAACTCGTAGGCAGTTATTAATGCAAGTTTTAGTCAGTTTACTACAAATTTGGTGTATTTGTACATCACAGCTAAACGCTTTGCAAACCATATTGTTGTATGAGAGATGACAATGTATGAGTGCAAGGCTGTAGCCAGGACAAAAAAAAGTGAGCTGATGAGTCCCAATTCCCTACAGAAGGTTTTACTCATGTGTTTGTCATTTATTTTTACCCTAATATAATAAATCATAACACAATTCTGGTGGAGAAATTCTCAATCAAATTGATTTATCTTATTTTAATTATTGAGAGAATTAATGCCTGCCTGAGTGAAAACGGGGGTGCCTGTTAAAAAAGTTAATATCAAAACAGGTAAAACACGAACTAAACCACCACAGCCACACAAAAGACTATTAACATGAAACGATAAATTCTATATCGATGTCAAAATGTATCTACCAACTACCAATTCTCTTTTGTCTCACTGCTCATAACCGAACACCAGTGTTTGCTAAAATTAGATAATATATGTCTTTTATATGGGCAATGAAATGACAAGCCAACACTGAAAATGAAAGGCTAACTAGCTAACATTAGTTAGCTAAACTGTAACTTAAGGCTAAAGTTAGAAACGAGCTAACGTTAGCTTTCATCCGCAGACACAATAATGATTCCGAAACTCTGAAAATAAGAAAGTAAAGTGCATTAAACAGATAGTTAGTTACCGCTACTTACGTTTACCTACAGGGTCTCAATTAGCTTGCGTGAGGTGTAGGAACATACCCTGAGGACGTGAGCCACACATGGGAGGAGAGCACCCATTCTCAAAGACTGGTCCGCGGGCCACCAGTCGTACCTTGGTAGTCCACAAGTAAATTTGTTAGGATATGTGTTTTAAATTTAGTGTTTCTCAAACTGTCTGCCAGTGACCTCAAAGCCTACAAACAAGTAGTGTATATGTGTTGTTTTCAATATTGTAAGACATGTTTTGGGATGTCTTAACTATTGCCTTACATATTGCTTAATTAAACTATCGAAGGGCTGTGGGTAAAGCAAGAGCACGGGGACAACTTCTCTGTACAGGTCAATCCACTTTTTAATTCCCGGAGAGCAAAACCTAGGAAAACCGAACACTGACTACCAAAGTGACATCTCACCTCTTACATATCACTCCGCCACTCCTAATCATAACTCACATTACCTGCCACTAAAGTGCGCCATATTATATAGTTCCAGATTAAACTTAAACAGCAGAATACAATATTTATAAATGTAGTTACAAATAATTAAATTATGTGGACTCAAAATAATGAACAATGCAAAATAAGGCAATCTGTTGAATATGTCCTCACAAGAATAAATCTCATCTTACAATATTAAATCAATTCTTGTGTAATTTAAAACATTATTATGTCTACTCATGTGGCTAGTCAGTTTAAAGTTAAAGTTTTATGTTCTATGATTTATTTCAAAAATGATTTGCATGACATTTGAGAGCAAATGTGGATGAAGCTTATGGTCAGCCTGCCTCAGGTAAATGTTACCAGTTAATAGCAGACTTTAAGTATCAAACAATGACAATGGACAAGATCATGGACTCAGCAAATCAAATGAAACCTCCGACACAAGTGTTTAATAGTAATGAAGTCACTAGGACTGAGACTTCCCGCTTTTAGTGACATCCTGTCAGTGTTCCTGCCTATTCTTATGTGACTATTGTATGACTCCAGCATGCTACTCTCCAATCCCCACACTCTTGTCTCTCTTTACTGTCCCAACAAATAAAGGCATCAATATTCTTGAAAACAGGTAAAAAAAATTCTGTCCCAGGTGACATTCTACTGCGCATGCTCACCACAATACTATTAAAGTAGTAGGCCCTATTGGCTTTTGGGATGTTCGAGGAGTTAGGTGGTTTGTGAGCTTTATTTTAGTTAAGTGGCCCATGGTTTGAGAAAAGTTTGAGAAACACTGGAGTAGAGGCAAGCAGACCAGACAGTTAACTAAGGTCAAGGTTAAGAAATGGTATGGTCCACTTTAGGGGTGTCTGAAATGGTATTACAAAATTCTTCCAGGCATTATATATTGTAATATTTACAATTACAGTTACGAAGGATAGATAAATGTTTCCATACTCTGCGTATACATTGTCATTCCACAAAGCACTGAACAGAGACCACTGGCTGACTGGAACAGCAGGAAAAATACAACCAAAAAAATGCATCTGTCAGGTCAGCATAAATGTAAAGTGAATGTGATTTGTAGTGAAAAAGCTGATACTTGAAAACACACTGGTATGCTCCTTTAATTTCCAGCAGAATTCCCCAAACATCTTGTGCAGCATAAACCAAGTGCTTCATAGCCAAATGACTGTGTAGTGGGTCCACATGTCTAATATTTGCCTCATTACCTCCTGTTTTTTGCTCCCCAGCAACATTCTGGTATCACCTATCAGCAAGTAGTAGTTCCACAGGAGGAAAATAAAGGCAATAATGAGGTAAATATTGAGCATGGTGCAACAGTTTGTACACAGCTTGTGTATTATGCTACACAAGCTGTTTGGGGAAAATATGATGGACATCTTTTCCTTTTCTTGGAGCTGTTAAAGGATGTCTCGGTTAATTTAGTTTGAGAAGGGGCCCCCATACAAACTTTAGCTGAGCTTCTAATGACAAATGGATGTCGACTGTTTTCATACAGTCTGGGTGAACTATTCCATGAGACAAGACAGGGAGGAGCTCTTGCTGTCTTGTGGATAAATACTAATTTAAAGATAAATCAGAAAGTGGGCCAACTACAACCTGCAGCTGGTGATTTTCATGAGGTAAAATTTGCACAAAGACAAATAATTGTACTGGCAAGCTGCATACCGCTTGATGTTACCTGTTCCACTATTTAAGGATCAGTAAACTGAGGGCGAAAACATGTTCTGTGCCTTTCATCCTATCAACTTAACCCGCCTGTGAAACTGAAAAAGACAGAGTTTATGGCTACAGTACAACAGTGTCGGACTGTTAGTTCTGGTCTGCTCCGCTCAGTTGATAAGGGAGGAATTTTCACATGGCCAACCAGCTAATCATTAATCACTGGTTATTAAAGATGGACACCAAAGGACCGAGCTGTGCAAGTGTGTGTATGAGAGAGAGAGAGAAAGAGAGAGAGAGAGAGAGAGAGCTTTGACCAAAAATATAAAATACCTCATTTGTAAAGTGATAGGTGATAGAAGAAGATCGTGTTTATATGAGAGCAGAGATGGTGATTGTGCTGCTGAGGGAGCATTTAAATGCAGAATCATAACATGTGGTATCAGTTACATGCCGTGATGCATCTTTTCTCATTTGTGCTGCTTTAAAAATGACACATGACCGACATGAAGCAGCTGGGGGGCAATAAAAATTCAAATTGAATGACAACAAGAGCCTCTAGTGTAGAGGTTTCTCAGTCCTGCATGGAGTCGGGCTCATATGTGGATCTGGCTGACACATACAGATTGCATCACGGGAAATTAGAAAAAAAGACTCATTTATTGATATCTGTTTGAATTTACGCCTGTTTTAATGATATCACCGATTCTATATAATACAATCTGAAGTTCAGTCATGTTCTTGAAAGAGAATACAAAAGTAGGTCTATGCCTTATTCACATGGCAGCTTGCTAACTCTCAAATGAGAAGTTTGGGACTAGAAAACTGGGTCAAGTGCCCACAGAAAGGCAGAGAAAACCCAGCACGAGTGACCTCCTGTGATGTCTAAATGTTTTCAGAGAAAGTTCCCCACGTCGTAAAACTGTCACTTTAAAGCTTTACTTAAATTTTTATGTTCAATGTTGTCAGTGCAGTACTTGAGCAAAACAAATGGTCCTTCATGGGGACGGTTGGAAATCCACAGTCTGAGAGGGTGAATACTTAGGTAGATATGATATTTAGTGGTTAATGTGATAAAAAAAAAAAAAAAATCTGGGTCTATGGGATACTGCTATAATATAGCCTCTAATTATCCAGGTGACACACTTTTTGTGTAATTAGGATTTCAGTGTTAAATCTTCAAATGTATACCCTGTGAGAAATTAGATGATGAAAACAGAAAACTGTGAAGAGCAAGAGTTTGTGTTCAGAGTTATGCCACTGATATAATAAACAAGCTGTTAGAGGAAACATTAGAGTTGTAGCCTACTTCCAAACTTCTGAATCACTGCCCACATCTCTAAATTGTTCAACGATTCAAATACAACGAACGAATGAACTGAAACGGAAGCCTGATTATCAGGCTGTTAAAGATGGACATCAAAGCAACAATCAATCTGTTGTGTTGTGTCAGTGAAGCTGCTTTGTGGACAGTGAAGGTCACTTTGTGGGGCGATCCAAAAGTTTATCTGAACTTAAAGGTTCCCTTGGAGCATCATAAATAAAAGTTTTATCATCAGCGCATATGTTGATCCCTGGATAATTATCTTGGATACTGTCACCTTGCCTCTATTTTTCGGTTCATTGTCTTCAGCGCTGTTTATCGGTTTATCCTTCATAGGGCTTTGTGTGTGGATCAGCCTGGCTTTTCTCCTTTTATTCAGAGACAACGGTGACATGGACGTTAGCGGGTGAGAGCTTCTATAGCAGTTTTAGAAACGTTAACAGCAAGTATCAGACCTACAGAAAGTGGGAAAAGACCTCACAGCGTGATTATCAGTTACCTAATAATGCTCCAGTCCAACAGCTTCAATCCTTCCTGGAATGTATCAAAGTCTGGACTCGCGTGTGGCCGGATACTGGACTGCTCTTCATAAAGGAAAGCCTGGACATCAGTTTGTGAAAGCGCGTAAAGAGGGTGACAACAGTTGACAAGATGATGTGAAATAATGAATTACTTTCTGGGTTAGCTGAAAGAGACAGGTTGATGCGTTTCATGAATTTCAAGTGGGGCCTACCTTAAAGCTGCATTCATCAGATTTGGCCACTAGAAGGCAGAAGAGTACAAAAACAAGCAGACAGACACACAGCCTTGACATCACTTCATAAAATTGTAATATATGCATTATCCCACTGTAGCATGTTTCTGGCCACACAAAATTCTTGTAGCTCTTCTCTTAGAAAAAAAAAATCCCTGTGGTAAAATATCGTATGGATTTAACCCTATTCACCATAATCCATATCTACATTCTGTGTTCATGTTTCCAGGGGTAGGCTACTATTCCACTACCCAGAGACTTGTGTAAACATGTGGTAAATTACAGCAGAACCTGTGGTACAATCCTGCGGTAGACATCCCAGAATACCACACAAATCTCTTGAGTACCACAGAAATACCAGAGGGAAAATGCCACAGGAACACAAAAAGTGCCAGAGGAAGTTATCTCAAAAACCTGAGGTAGCAGGACCACAGAGCAGATGGTATTTTACCATGAGGAACTTTTGCAAGGGTGTTTTGGACTCTCTGCTTACTCTTGAGAAAAATATCTATCTCTTTAACTGTTTAAGTGATTTTCACTGACCAGACTGGAGTTAGCGTTCAGTAGGTTTATTAGAGTCAGTGATACTTATCAGAGAGTGCGTCACTGTGACCTTTTTAACATTGCACATTTGATTCACTCTTGTTATAAAACATATTGCATAATTCTTAACAAAAGAAGAGATCTTCATCTGCAGTTCATCAGACACTGTGACTTACTTTGTGATGGGCTGTCTTAGTTTCCAAGGTCTCTCAAATATGGAATTTCTCATTATCAGTATCAGTTGACTAACTGAACAGAAGCGGAGGTTTAAAGTTAAACCTACAGTTAAGTTTGAGGATTAAGGAATCGATGCTGGATTCTTAAGTAGGAGCTGAGCTACTGTTTGCTTGAAACTTGGTAAATACCAGTGGCCAGAGAGCTGTTTATGACTGATAAGATGTTGGGATTAACTTTATCAAAGAGCTCCCAGAGGAGCTCAGCTGAGACAACGTTTTGTGGACAGGTGATGCACTTCGCAAGACTTAAATATTTAAAAAAAAAAAAAAAAAAAACATGATAGAAAAATGGGTGAAACAGCTTTAAAACAGCAGCAGACTGGGAGTTTTCTCAAGCTTTTGGTGAAGGATAAAAGAATGAGTATGTTTCTCCTGGGAGGTTTCTGTAGTGCAGAGGGTTGATTGCACAGTTTATTAAACTGAACAGTACCTCAGTGTTTTGACAGTTTTTGGATAGAAGCTGCTCTTGCATCTTCTCTGCATATATCTCTCATTGCACTTGGTCTTCCATGGGGTCCTCAAATATTTGCACTCTGTTGGGTGTCTGGTATGCTCAGTCTCTATAGGGGTTTATGTTCCCCCAGTAAAGAGAGGGCTGTGAAGTTTGAATTTTCCTTACTTTACTGAAAATAGTGCAGCAGAACTCCATTGAAGAACTCCACTCAGCATTGAATTGAAACTGTGCCATCTGCACAACCTTTGAGAAGCTCACAATGCTTTTTTTTTTCTTTGAGACTGTGCCCAGAGGTATGATTTCAGTTCTCTAGAAATTTGTGAGGCAGTACTTTTGGTCTTTAGAAACTATGAAGTTGCTGTAGCCAGGTCTCACCCAGGCTTGGAAATAATCCTGCTGCCTGAGTAGCTTGAAAGGCCTACATCCTACAGGCTTTCATTGATGCTAACTACACACAAGGAAGACATCTGTGAGTGGAAACCAAAGCTTTTTTTTATTTTTTATTTTTTTTTTACTTCTGCTCCTTTCCTGTCAGTGCTGCTCTTATCTGAGTAGGAAATAACCTGAAGGAGATGATCGAATGAAGTGGTAAGGAGGAGGAGTGAGGGAAAGAGGAGGCCATTTGGGATTTTAATGTTTATGAATTCTCTAGCCTGAAAAACTGACATCTGTTATTAATGCAGTGGTCCAGACATTTACAGTAGCCCACAGGTTTATTGCATGCAGATGAATTATAAGCTTGGGCTACACCCTCCAGTTTTTCCATGTTTGTCTGATGTTTGAGGATCACATTTCTGCACAGCCATGTTAAACCCACAGAGGTTATTTTGAATGATTTGGGCTGATTAGGACTGTGTGAGCATGTGCAGATAATGCTTGATCGACACCTCTCAGATTCTATTATTAGCTTTGTTGCCCTTGTTGGACAGGATAAATTACACTTTTATCATAGGCCCTTTTTTCACAGAAGACATTTTGACAGCAGGAAAAGCAGAGGTGTAAATGATAAAATAAACGATGGCTGAATTCCATTTGGTTTCAGGGTTTTGGTATTGTGCATTCTGGCCCACAAACCGTCATGTCTTACTGGGACACTTGAATGTTGTTGGCATCGCCTGTGCTTTTCCTTCTGTGAAAAAGCTCCTGTTCTGGAATCAGGTGTAAGCTCCACCCACTCTCCACCTGAACAGAGGTGTGTTCAGCCAGGCCTGGAAACATCTGTGTTGGTGTCCAGGGACTTCAAACGGTAAACAGTGACACTATTAATACTGAGAAGATTATGACATTTTCTCTTAAGCAAATATGCCCTCCCAGTATGGGGATTACGTTTTCTGAGTTCAAACAAACTGCTAACTTCAAAAAGCCTGCACAGCCTCTCTGTATCCCTGCAGGTGAACCACTGAACCTCCAGCTGTAATCTGTCTATTCCTGTGTGTGAGCTTTCAGTAACAGTCTCTGATCCTCTCTGCTGATGCAGATTGTCTGGTGTTTGTTATCATGGATTCCCTTTATTTCCCTGTCCGTATAAACCTAGCAACGATCAGATCTCTTAAAGGAGGCGTATATGGCTAATTAGCAGTTCCTTTAAACACAGCGGGAAACAAAGAGCAAAATATGTGGGTGGGATTTTATTTTAAATCAGTGAGGACACACTGTTGGTACTTTAGCTAATGTGAAATGCTTGTGTCTTAGTTATTGTGCTGCGGATACTTCAGTACTTTGAAGTTTTTTTTTTTTCATACTAATATTATCTAATCCACTGCCAGCACTTTCACATATAGGCAATTACACAGCAAAATAACCGCTACTGATGATTTCTTTGGGTTACCAGGGTGACAAACTCTCATTTTGCTCAACAGGTTCGATACAGCTCCCTATAATGCTATCCTGCAGCAATATCAATTATGCAATATCTTTATGGAGATTGGTGTTATAGTAGCACAAAACCCTTTTTAAGCACAGTTGCTCTTAAGGGCAGTAATTATCTTGCTGGGGTAGTGTTTGGGTGAGGGGGGGGGGATTAATTAGAAAGAATTAATTGATGTAGAAGTCTCTAACTGGCTGCCAAGGCTGAACTTTCCAAAGGTGATTCGGTTCTTTCTCCCTTAGATAATCCCAGCTCTAACTATATCTAAAAATTCAGTGCACAATTTGGGTTTTTTCAACTGATGCCATACTTTAACTTCAGCAGCATTCACTTAATGGTTTTATTGTTTTTTGTTGATTTTCCCCTCATGTTTTCTTCCTCTCGTGGCTTTTTCCTTCAAGGTTGAAGACAATTAATGAGGAAAAAAAGAGAAAATATTTATTTGGTATAGGCTACCACTCTTCGGATTCAGCCCAAGCACTCTTGTGAAGATGTGTGTTGGCCTAACTTTAGCTGACCTTCCAAGATCAAATTATACATCTCTGAAAATCTGAGACCTGCTGATCTTCCCAAATCTTAAACATTATGGTCATAAATGAAAAAGAAAGGGCAATCCTTGCGATTTTCAAATATATAGGCTATATATTTTGTTACTTTGAAAAGATAAGTTTTGGCTAATTAGCAGTTGTTGCCATTAAAGTGATACTCCACCCAATTTTGTGTCAAATGTTCAACCCCTGTCTGTTTGAAGGGTGCTCTTAAAGGCTAAGTTCACCCAAATTACAAAAAAAATAATATTTTTCTTTATTGTTATCTGAGCACACTGACAGTTTTGGCTTCATCTTTCTAGGTTTTGACATATCTGTCAGAGATTTCTGCCTCTACACCAGTAGAATGGAGGTGAGTATAAATCAGTGTGTGTTCCTCGCAGCATTAAAAAAGTAAATACACTTCAGAGTGGTCACAGCAAACAGTAGCTCTGGCCGATCTAAATTCACATTACTTCCAGTAGTTGTAATTTCCCTTCACTCAGCAGCTGATGAGAGCAGCCGTACTTCCCGGATACCACACATTTTGCATGTTTTAAGACAATCGGCCGCCCACGAGTTACAAGACTTCAGATTGCACGGTGCACTCTGCCAGTTTGAGGTATGGGTACTGATATAAAAGGAGGGAATGCTCCAACTTGACCCCAATGTGTCAGCATCTGCTGATGAGGCATCTGGTTGACACTGTAACAATCACTGGTGATATCAATCAGCTCAGTGGATCAGAGAGAGAGAGGGAGAGAGAGCAGAATGCAGAGGAGCCATTCCAACACATTAAACAGAGCAAGTACTGAGAGAGATTTCTCAAGTGAGTATGGGGAGGAGTGGGGGTTGCCATTATCTGGGGGATGCCGAGCATTGTGAGAAAATGGGCATGCTAATGAGGGCCAAATACATCGAGAACAGCTGCATTGTAAATGAGCTGACTTTGTACACTTGGGCTTGGTTGAGTCTCTGAAGTGTTGTTTGTTAATCAAAAAGAGGAAAAACAGAGAAGGGGAAAAAATAGACTAAAAATAGTAACTGAAAAGCTGGGAGCCGCTCACGCCTCCGATGACACACATACAGCTGTGGTAATTGCTATGAAAAGGTTACCGTTATTGTTATTCACACTATGAAGGCAGGTCGAGGAATCTATGAGATACTCCTCGACATTAAGCTGATGGTTGCGCAGCTACCCGGTGTCCCAGGGTGTGATTGCATCTCGGGCATTGTCTGGAAGAGTCTGAAGCCTTGACGCTGAGTAACCTGATCAAAAGGCAAATAATCTGACTAGAAGTCACGGGATTTACCTCATCAATAATAGGGAAAAGTTAAATTCACAGCACTGCCTGTCCTTATCCTCTTTATCGATTGTGGGGGGGGGGGGGGGGAGAAAAAAGGACTCCCACATGTAGTGAACACCACGGAGATCAAGAGGTCATGGGAAAAGCTTTTTAGGAATGTGAGTGCAGGTCCGTTCACTTTACCCCAGGGTGTGTTCTGTGACTGAAGTAACACATTAAATCTGTAAATTTCAATAAACATTTATTTACAAAACAAAAATAATGACAAAGAACAATTTGAACAGTGAATACAAAACATGTGCTAATATGATAAAATACATTATCATACACAACATACATCTTATGAATGTGTTAAATAAACTATATGCTTAGATTTTTGGAGTCTGAGAAGGCTGAGTTGAGGGAGCAGGCAGCCAGTGTTGGATTGCTTTACGTTATAGGGATTATTGCATTTCAGTTTGTGTTTAAGGCAAGGATGAGATATGAAGAGGAGACAGAAACACTTCACGGAACAATGAAGCAATAGTACTTTTCTCTTAATCACAGGGTTCACTATCACATAAACATCAATGACCGAAGGAGAGGAAGACAAATTAAAAAAAAAAAAGAAGAGAGAATACTCTTTTTGTTAAAGAAATAGTTATGTAACAATTTTACAAATAGGATTGGTCCATATATTTTTCATTTAAGAACAGCTTTTAAGAGAAGAACCAGTTTTCAAAGCCATGTGTGTGTGCTGCATTATGAAACAGTCCCTGCAGTTGTCAGATGAATAGAGTCCCATGATGTGCAGAGCACCAGAATGACTTGGTGTCTTTGGTGCCTGGTGTGCTGTACTGCTGTGAGTCCACAGAGTCCTCTCCCTTTAGTCGTACCGCCTGAGGTCTCTGTCTGTCCCCCGTCTCTCTGATGCTCTCTCTCTTCAGTACGGGTACTGCTTCTGCTTCTTCCCTGCGAAACAGGACAGCCAGGTGCAGAGCAGCATGGCAGCTGCCGCCCCGGCCCCTGTGCAGTAATACGCCCAGCCGATCTGGCAGGAACCTGCGGAGGAGAGCAGAGGGTTCAGGATGATGTCTTTTCACCCTTTAGTTTATCTGTCTGTCCGCCTGTCAGCAGGATACAGTATCTCCAAAAGCCCATGAAAGGATTTCAGTGAAATTTTGGGCAGATAAGCCTTTGGCCAAGGAACAACTGATTTATTTTGTGTAAACCGGAATATCAGAGCATAAGAAGAGACCGCTACCGTTTACTCTATATTCACAGAGCCACTTCTACAATAAAGGGGAAAAAAACTTATCTGCAAAAGCTGAATTTACAACAGTTTACTCCATTGAGATTAAATAAACTGCAGAGGGATGTAAAACTAGATGCATTGAAGCCCTGCTATGTTAATGTTTACCTTTAATTCTGTATATTCCTTTGCGGTTTCTGATGTTGGCATAGCTTATATTTTACATTACAGCTAAATTTTTCTTATTTTGTTTGTGCTCACAGTTATAAAATAAAATGTCTCCACACATAGTCATGAAGAGTTCACAAATGTCACTGGATGAATAATGAATGATGATGTAGGTGTGGATCATTTCCAGCACTACACATGTCTGTGCTTCCAAGGTCCAAGTTTGTAAGTGTATGTTTGCAGAATTAAAGAATCAGTTGAACTGGTCATAACACATAATGCTGTACAACTATTCAGTGTTAATGCATGTTTGCAGTATCTTATAGTCATATGTGTACTGTGCATTAGTGAAGGGAATGAAGTAAATACTGTGAAGGTGACAGCCTGATGCTGATATAACTGTTATGTCACTTGCGGTTCATTTAAAATACATATGCTCATTTGAATTCATGATCTATTTGTGTGCACTGCATCATACGACCCTATTCTCGTCTTGGAGGAAACATCAACATGTGAGTGGTAGGAGCTGAAAATGTTGTGAACTGCTCCACATTTTTTGCTCAAGCCACCGCATTTCCCTTCCTCTTGAGAAAAAGAGTTAGCGTTGTTGAAACAAATGCACTGAACATACTTTGACTTCATTTGTAAACAGACAGTCTGGTATGTGGCAAACGCACTCTCACAATGCACACCAGTGGCAAAAGATGCTGAAACCGAGCCAGGAGCTGAAAGCGAACGCAAATTAAAACACAAAGTGGCCCCTTAAGACGCCATCTTCTATAATCCTCAGCGGAGATTGTGTGCATTATTAAACAAAGATAAGACCTACATCTGATTCTAAATTTTGGAAAAATGTTGTTGATGTCCATCAAGACTATCTCACTATAAACATCGCATTACATTTTGGGAGAATATCTGATTGAATATAGTTATCTAATTATGAGCTGGGTGGTGGGAAGATGAGGAGGCGTCTCATTAACAAATCATATCCGCCTTCTTCGCAGCGTGGAAACCTGACTCAACATCCAAAACTGAAAACACTCATTTTCTGTTGCGTAGTATTTCTCTCTGTGTTGGAGTCACACTTAATGAAAATTAGCTTCCCCTCTTTTCATAATGTGGGTGCAGTTTACCCATTAACACGATGTGGAAATATTCAATTTGAAAAACCTGTCAGGCCAAAAGCAACGACTTGGATTTACTTTTCACAATGAGTGTACCTGCCATTAATGTGTCCCGCAGCTACATTCAAGGTTATCTTTGAATTACTGAAGTACTGACTCCTCTCTTCCTGATTAATGAAAGAGTCTATGAAGGAGAGATTCACAGTATTTGTGTGAAACCCGCTGTTCTCGTGGGAGAACATCACAGCCTTGTCGTGGCGCCAACAGGAATGAGGTGAAACTGAAATAACTGTGGTGCAGTCGTCTTCAACCGGCAAACGTAACATGCCAGCAGCGCTGAACAGCTCACTGATGCAAACGCACTTGTTAACAATGTACTAAGAGCCTGTTCTTTTCAAAGAGCAAATCACAAGATGAAAACTTGATACTCTACACAATTATTTCAGTTGACTTTGTTTGAAATGTCAGTATTTAGGATGTCTGTCTGAATCATATCAGTTTGAATTATATGGAGATGGTTTAGATTTAGGTGCTTTACACATCTCTCTGCTAACACAGTGGCAGCTGTAGTATGAATCCATATCTTACATGACTACAATCCTTTTAGTGTTGGCTGTATTTTGAAAGCTTTTTTTGTTCTTTGATGTCAGTAGAGTTACTGTTATTAACACACATGGTTGTTTACCATGTATTAAAGGTCCCATATTTTACACTTTTCCAGTGTTTTCTTTGAAGTTTTCATATCCATGATAACATATACTGGAATATAAGATATATTTGCGGTTTTAAGAACCAAAAACCATCTCTATGTAGTTTTACATCTCCTCTCTCAGGCTTCTCTCTGGAGCTCTAGTAACAACAGGTCAGTGACAATGAGCCAATCAGAAGAGAGGCTCAGAGCCTCTCTTCTGATTGGCTCACTGTTTTCTGAGGGGTCAAATAAAAATATAGCAGATTTCAGCTAAACACTTAAAGTAAACAAAATCCTGCAAAGGCTGAACGGTGGGTCCAGGTGGGCCGAGCTTGGGGCATGACTGAGGATGGTGACTGCTGTGCTGTTACATCACTAAGTTACAGAAGTACCGAAGGCTTGTTTTAAGCCTCAGTTTCTGAATACAGGCTGTGTGCAATTCTCTGTGGACTGAGCGCTTTGATACTTTCACAGTATTAATATAGAACCTAGACCTGCTTCATAATCAGAAAAGACATGGAAGACTCACTTTATATAATACGAGACCTTTAACTTGCATTTCTAAACTAACATAGTTGTTATTTTTGCCTTGTTGTCAATGGTTTCTGAGGATGGTGGTGTTAGTATTTCAGATCTAGATCCATCCATGTGTCCAGAATAATATATCTCAACAGCTGCTGATTAGATTGTCATGAAATGTGATATGAATATTCATTGTCTAGTGGTTCTCTGGTGCCACTGTCAGGTCAAAAACTTCCCTCGCGTAATTATGAGGTGTAATGAAAATCACATCCTACAGGGAACTCTTGCAGGATTTAACTAGTTGTTTTGTGACAAGACACATCTTTTCGCTCAGGAGTTAATAGATATAGTAATGCAGTTCAGTGATTACATAGAAGCTCTGTGCATCTTAATGTGCAAGGAATAAAGTAAGAGAAACATTCAAGTTCTTGTCAAAAAGAATTACAAGTGACAGAAACTGTAGCATGGTTGGACATTGATGTAAATTAAAAGAAAGAGCAAAGTGTACCCGCTGTCACCTGATTACATAGGTTATCAAAATTCTACCTGTGACATTTAATTAAAATATTCCAATCACGCCAAATAGATTTCTCCATGTGCTACTCTGTTTGGTAATAATATTAATTTAAGTACTCAAAAAAAAATCTTTTACATTAAGTAAAAAAAAAAAAATCAAACAGTATTTGATTAGTAACAAATAAAAGAGAAGCTGCAGTATTAATAGCTCTTCCATCTGCCTAGTGAGTGATACAGTAGCATATTACTGTCTGTGAGATAGTCCTGATAATGCCAGCTGAATACAGAGCACAAATCGAGCTCCTGCTTATTCTCAGCACATATTTATAGCTATAAAACACTTCAGAAATTGACAGCGACTGGAGGTTCTGTTGACTTTTTATTACACATTTTAAATACCAGCGGATCACGTCTCTTCTGTATATGACAGTACGAGAGACTTGTGTCTGCCTGGTGCCTAAAAAAAAAAGCAGAATGTCAAAGGCCACACAATAAAGACTGTTCTCAGTTTCCAACTTCTTCCTAGATTTATCTGTTCTGGGAGCAGAATATTCAGCAAATGCGAGACAAATTTACACAGTCAAGGTTGGAACATCTGTGTGTAATTTAGGAGCAGGCTGCAGGTGTGTGTGTGTGTGTGATGGATCTTTCTGATAGGCATCTTACCTAGCTGAAACTGGTCTGAGCTGTTGTTGCAGGTCTGTTGCACTTCCTCACTGTCCCATCCCAGTGGATAGAGCGCGCAGCCCGACCCTATGAGCAGACCTGAGGAGGAAGAGGAGGCGAGTCAGTCAGTGAGGAAGGAATCACCAGGGTGTTCAAAAAAATATCATCAAACATGGCCAGAGGCTGAGAAGACACCGTAAGTGAGGGGGAAAACCGCGGCAAGGACAAAGTCTCATTATGAAGGTGTTCACTCAGCTCTTTGAGGAAGGTCTGCATTTTTTTTTTGTGAGACCTCGCCTCTGTGGGTTTTTCATAATTTAAGAATCTTTTCATTAATGAGGAAGAAAAATGCAAAGCGCTGTTATTATTTCTTTGTTGCATCCAGATATCCAGCAAGGTGAAATCCTGCTAAACTTTTGTCTGGATTCCCTCTCATTCATTCATTTATGTTTTAATTAAAATGACCAGAAAAAGACAATGGGCTGCAGCTCTCCAATAGAGTGATGTGCACGACCTTACCTGAGTGATTTTCTTTTTTTTTTCACCTTATCAACCGTTTGCAGCAGATTCTGATAGGCAGGCGGCGCTGACCTGTTCCTGCAATTTTACCTCTGAACATCCCTTTGTAAAATGACACGGATTCTGACTTTAACAAATTTTTTTTTTTACTGCACAACAAAACAAAGCACTCCTCTGCCAGCAGCTCATAAAACCACAGCAAATGAACAACGAACATATGCAAATGGCTTGGCAGCGGAAAAAAACCAAGCATTTTTTGGTACGCAATAATTACTGTAAAACTCTGGAAAATCCTTGAGGGACTGCTTTATGTCAGTGATTAAAGAGACTTATGACTGTGCTTAAAGCTGCACACAGAGACAAGAGTAAAATCTAGTCAAGGCCATTACATTAAGGATTAATATCCTCAATATTTGCCTGTAGCCAGGTCTTGACAAGTTATTCCCTGGATGCCAAGGCCTGTCTCTTGAAATTACCCTGTGGGGGCCCCTGGTAGGTGGCTCTGCCATCACATTAGCTTAATCCCCTCCAATGTGTCTGCCCTGCTATCAGTTTTGGGATGTGAGGATGGCAGCAGAGGAAGAGAAGGCGAGAAAGCTCTGCCTTCCAACCTGATTACCCCTGCCATCCAGGACTGCCTTATTACATCTAGGCCAGATAACAAGCAGGAATTAATCCACATGCTAATGCAGATGGGCTAGACAAACTGGCTAACATCTGAGGTGGAACAGGAGAAGTGAAAAAGACGTGTGTGTGTGTGTGTGTGTGTTTTCCCCAGTCGCAGGGCGAAAAGGACGGTGAATGTCATCGGCTTGGTTCTGGGAGGAAAATAGACTGGCTGATTATGGCACCTGTGCTAGAAAATCAATTCGGTGAAACTCTGGCATGTTGATGAGAATGAAGGGATATAAAAAGGCTCTGACCAAGTCTGTGTCATTACAGCTCAGGATCAGAGGGGATCCGGGGATTTTCATACATAACAACCCAGCCGTTTCTTCTTCAGACCCTTAAGAGAACTTCAGACGAGTTTCTGCTTCAAACCTAAAATTACTACCTTTAACGGAGCAGTGCAGCAAAAGAAACATTGGAGAATTTGATGTGAATCCCTGTACAAGCATCCAATGTGGACCCCTGGTGAACATAAAATCCCACTATTCTACAAGGTACAAAACAATGCATTTAGAAGCAAGTGAGCATCCACACAGTCATTAAAATATTCTCAGTTATATAATGTTATTAAATGTGTTTTGATTCAGATTTGTAACAGTAAAGACTGTAAAGCATGCCAGCATGATAATGTATTCATGATTAATATTTAACAAAATCAGAAATTCTCTTTCAAGTGTTGTGTAATGCAGCGAGATGCAGCAGCATGTAATCAAATTGAATTTCCTTGCAGCAGAAGGGAACAAAAAAAAAAAAAAAAGAATACAGTCAAAATGTGGTTTTGTTTCACAGAGACATTGTTATTCTATCCAGCAAGCTGTACAATATGCATTTGAAAAATCAAGATTTATGGGGATTCTCAATCATGCTTCGATTAACACGCTCGTTAAAATGGTCAAACCCGTAAAGAGCTGCTGCACTGTGTAGCAGGCACCTCAGAGAGAGAAGAATGAGCAAAGAAAGACTTCAGTGCATAGTTTCCACATCAGGTCAGATGATGATGATGATGACGACATGAGCACTGAAAATTGCTCTAGACTGAAGGGAGTAGGGAAGTTATTGCCATGAGAAAGACAAGAGCTCAGTTCCATTGTGTAACCACACCACAAAAAAAAAAAAAAAAAAAAAAAAAAAAAAAAAGGGTTTCTGGGTGAACTGTCAGTGTTTTCTGTTGGTTTTGGGGATAAACTCACTGAGCCTGCAACACTGCTGCAGTGGGTGAAATCAGTCGGAGCACTCGCATGTTACCATTAAAGCAGATACTGTGAAACAAATCGCTGTGGGGAGCAGGTGAACAAAAATATCAACACAAAGCCAAGGTGTAATTCAATTCCGAATCGTACAGTACGTGGTCCAACATCTCTCTTTTGGCTTTTATTTATTTGATTTATTTATTTTTTCCCAGGATAGTTAATTCCATCAAATCCCATCCTCCACACTCACTATGTGGGTTATTGAGAAGCAGAGGTAGGGAGGCTGGTGGTGACTGGGATGTGGGAGAAAGATTACCAAGAATGAAAAACGTTCTTTCTCATAATGTTTACGAGTCGAGCTGCTTGAAATAAGTGTGGACTTGTCAGAGGAAACTACCTCAGGCTTTGATTCTCCATGCATGTTGTTGTAGACAGATACTTCCTGTCCTTCTTGTTTTCCTAAGCTGACACCGATGCGCCCCTCAGCTACAGCAGCACTGTGACCCTTTTGGCCTGTGACCCCCTTAAACTCAAGCAAGGGCTTCTCATAACCTCCTATCACGGGCTGCAAATGAAGACAATCTGTGTTGTGTTTTTTCTAAAAATCTTTCAGTGAATTCCCCCAAATTTCTTGACCTAAATCAAAAGTCCTGGTCGCCAGCTTAAGAACTGCTGAGCTAGTGGACATGCTACAATCACAAACTCTGAATAAGGATAAACTAAAGGTCCCATATTCTACACTTTTCCAGTGTTTGTATTTGAAGGGTTGATCCGTAAGAAGATATATTTGTGGTTTTAAGAATCAAAAAGCATCTCAATGTAGTTTTACATCTCTTCTCTCAGGCTTGTCTCTGGAGCTCTAGTAACAACAGGTCGGTGAGCCAATTAGAAGAGAGGAGGCTCTGAGCCTCTCTTCTGATTGGCCTACTCTTGCTCTGAGTAAATAGATCTATATAAAGTAAATAAAAATATAGTAGATTTCCTGTAAACACTCAGAGAAAGCAAATCCTGCAAGGTTGTATGGTGGGTCCGGGTGGGCTGGGTTTGGGGCATGACAGAGTAGTGACTGCTTCATTATGACATCACAAAGTTACGCAAGTACTGACAGCTCATTTTAAAGCTCAGTTTCTGAATACAGGCTGTGTGCATTTCTCTGTGGACTGAGTGCTTTGATACTTTCACAGTATTAAAATAGAACCGAGACCTGCTTTATGATCAAAAAAGATATGGACATCTACCTTTAAACAATATGGGACCTTTAAAACTGAATTCTTCCCCTCGGGACAAATTGGTTTATTAAGTTAAGGAAGAACACTGCAATAGACCTCTCTTTAACGTAAAATCTAATATATATTAATTACAGCATGATCGAATGTCCAATACATAATATATCAGAGTTTTTTTGCACCAAAACATGGTGATGCATTAATTCAAAATTTTCAAAAAAATGTTCTGTGAATTCAGTCACTTCAATTCTAACTGATAGGGTTTTTTCATTTCTTTCTCCAAACCACAAAAAAGGTTTATTTCTCTTTCAGGCAACATGATCAACTTCAAAAAGCGGCTCATTTTGCTGTGAGCAGATGGCTGCCTCATGATGAAATCGCTGTAGGACTGGAGGAGCTGCCATGAGGGTAGTTGGTGGAAGTCACCAGAAGGCCTGTTACAGCAGCTATATGCAGCAACTGCATGACATGGTAGAACAGACGGATGTAAAAGATCATAAATGTGAGAAATCTGGTGCCACCATCACGTCCACAGTCGCTCTGTATGCCTCCCACAGAGGTTATTAGGAATCAAAATAACAAGTCTCCCTTCAGCAGCATCAGTCGGCCCCCTCAGGTCAAACTTAAAGATGCCCCCATCTCTCTGGGAGATCAGGAGAGGTTCAAGTGCTGCTCTATCCACACAGGCCTGGGAGGTTTGTTTGTTTACCTTGCTGCTTTTTGCCAACAACCACTGTTTGTAAAACCTTATCCCATTTTGGAGTCTTGTTTCAGTTGCTATGGCACCCGGCCGATGCCTAATCGTCTTCTCTGGAGGAGGAGGTGAAGAGGAAGGGGAAGGGTCGGAGAGAACGCGCGGTGCAGAATATAAGAGGCCAGACAACTTATTCACAGATCGAGTTTCAATTGATCTCCATGTGATCGTTATCAGAATGACTATCTCAGGCCTAATGGCTTCTCTGAAAGGGTATTCTATGAACTGGGAAAGGGTTCAGTTAAATGGGCTTAATCAAATACAATCAGTCCAACATGTCAGTGTTCAATCCATAAAATCTGCTCTAATATAGTGATCTCTCTTCTGCATATCCTTGCCTCAGATTTCATCATCGTAGCTGAGCTCAGTTTTGAAATCGCATTTTCAGTGCTTTAAAAAACGCACACAGAGAAGTGCTTTATTCCGTCAGAGCAGCGCTATTGTTCCCCATCCTTTTCTGTCAACGCTTTTTACCTGAAAGAAAAACTGCCCCCTTTTCATATCCTCCACATTCTCTGATTTAGGGAGTGCTGATGCCTTTTGTCAAGCCTTCCTGCTCTCTGTCAAGAACCAAGGAATTTCTTTACCCTCCTTCATGCCCCCAGACAATACTATTCAAGGTTATCATTCAAAAGGCCAAAGAGGACAGGGAGAAAAGGCTGCTGCTAAGCTGGAGAGAATTCTGGTGGCCAGGGAATTGGAGTGGGGATGTGCCTGAATGGGCCGGCTTAATGTAAGACATTCCCTTTTGGGCTTGGAGGATCATCAGAAAGAGGGAGGGGAAATGTAAGAGCAACCACACCTGGGGAGGCAGGCCTGTGCAGTGCCAAAAATAATATCCACCTCTATATGTCCTTTGGTCTTATAGTGTTTTGAAAACCAATTTTTCCTAAGAGAGTTGAAGAAAAAAAAAAAAAAACACCCAAGGGGGTCAGGCAATTCAAGTCAGTCTCAGTGTGGGTTTTCTATGTAAAGAGAATTTTCCAGAAACACAACAATAAAATCAAGAAAGATAGAATACTCCAGCATTAGGATCAATATAATGCTTCATTACTCCAGAAAATGCATGAAACAATCTGCAACAAAGGGCAATTATCCCGTTTTATCTCGCTCTCATTTCAGAGAAAAGTCAAGATCTTTAAGATTTAACACTAAATGAAAAGTAAAAATAAAGCAGTGTTGCCTTTATATATTTGAATAGCTGATACAATCTGTGCACAAGTCTTCAGGCTCATTCTAGTTTAAATAATTTTGTGTTAACATACTAAGGTGCAGCAGTTTACTTTTCCAAGCTTCAATCAAAGCCAATGACAGGTTCCCAGTGTATCTTCAGCCTTAACAGCCTGTGTAACTAATCTGTCAACATACCCATCCCTGCATGTTGAGGCATGTTGGGTTTTTTTTGTCTCTTCATTTGAAACACGGGGCACACGTCAACACATATAGCTCGCATGCCTGCTGCTCGTATGGCGTTTTGATTCCCTTGTCATTTAAGTTGGATCGACACAGTCGTTTTCAGAGGGGCTTACTCCTGTGTGAGCGTTTTTCGCTGGCAAAGCTGGTGTGTTTTTTTTTTTTTTTTTTTTTTTTTTATAATGTGAGCGAGAGGAGGATCCGGAGATTCAGTTGAAACGTTTCGAGAGATGGAGGATGAGGGGGATGCAGAGAAAAGAGGGATTTTGTGAAGTATACGGGTGATATGTGATGCACACAGTGAAGCATACAAATACTCGCTGCTGCCAATGGCTGGCATTCAAGCGTTTACTTAGCCAGCAGTCTACACATTGCTTTTTCTACTGGTTAAGAACTCTACACCAAGCTTGTTAAGCAGTAGTCTCCAATTATCTTGTTTTTTAAATTAATGTTCCTGTGCTAAACGCAACTGTTGTGGTTTTGCTTCCCTGAGATTACCTCAATCATCCAGTTGGACGAGAAGTGTGTTCATGGTGAAGATGTTTTTCTGGTTCAACAATATGTTTCCTCCCAACTGCTGTGTGATGGGTGACTGCACAGAAGATCTCCCAGTCTACAGTCCTTTGTTGACTCAGCTTCTCTGTGTTGCTTTAGAATTTCAATATCAAACACAGGAAACTGTATGATTCACCAGTCCAATAAGATCAGAGCTCTGAGACAAACAAGCTCCACATCGGACTCGGACTTTATTCGGAGTGTGACCGTCCTGTCCATTACGAGTTTCTCCCTTTTCCCTCTGGTGCTTGCCGCCACCAGCCCGGGAAAAGTTCAAACACTTACAAACACTCCTTTATCCCATTACCCTTCACATGACTTAATAAAAGTCATTGTTTGCTGGCGTTCATGTGAGGAAGATGTGTGACCCCACCCTGGATCCTCTTCTCTGAGGCAGGGCTTTCTACTTAAGGACGGACTTATGCTGATTAAAACCCATCGCAAAAATTGTTTATGTATGAATCACATGATGGTGCCTCTTCTCAGTTATGTTGGGAATGGTTTAGAACTGTATCTTGATATTAATGCCACAAATTTAAGAAAGAAAGCTGCTGGTAACTAATGAAAATATTTGGTGACCTGTCCAGTTTGTACCCCGCCCTTGACCAATGTCAGCTGGGATTGGTTCTAGCTACCCCTGTGACCCTAAAAGGATAAGCGGCATGGCTAATGAATGAATGAATGGATGAATGAAATACATCATTTAGACTACTTTAGGAATTTAATATAAGTTTGGTCTGCCAATCTTTTCTCTAATATAGATCTGACTACTGCCTGTTTCTGCAGGAGCTTAACAGAATTGTTGTCATCCATTCTGCTCTTATTGCAGTTGCCATGTGCATGGTTTGGAGAGAGCTTCCTAGAACTGAGTAGCTGAGGATGTGATCCTTAAATCCAGGTACTTTCAGGCAGTGTTAGCAGCGCTGTTGACTTTTAATGGTCAATCAAAAGTGAATGGTAAGAGGTGCAGGGGAGAAGCGAGAGCAAACCGCAAAGCATGATGCAACACAACGTGCTGGATGCAGTTCATGAGACCACTTTCTCAGTTTGTTTGTATCAAGGCATAATAAGTACTTAACAAGTGCGTAGAGGTTCAGGTTGTGGTAATGAAAAACCATCAAAAGTGAGACTACATTAATTGTTTCATTGTCAGTTTAAGTGACATGCTTCTAAGAAACAGGCCAAAAATAAACAATTTACAGTATGTGCTGGTTTGTTGGCTTGTGCCACTCTCCTGTTACTCTGCCTCATTTTTTTCCCACCCATCAGTCACCATCACTGGCCCTGGGCAGAAAGAGCAGCTTGTGTTATATTGATCTGTTTCAGTGCTTTTCCTACAGGCATTCTGTCAAGAGCTGGTCTTATCTAATCACACCATTCATTTGTCACACAGTTTCCGACTACAACCTGTAATTAATAAACTCACCAATTACAAGAGCAAAATGAACCTCTGGTTCATTAAACAGTGGGCATGTTAAAGTAGGAAAATAACAGTAATAGGTCTACAGCTCAGGAACACAACACAGTGCATAAAATGAGCACAAGATGAAGCTGGAGTGTGTTAAATACGTAGAAAATAACTTTCAAAAGAGAACATCTTCTGGGTGTGTGGGGAGAATGAGCTTTTCACATGGGGGCGCAGATATTTTCTGTATGTCTCACTCTTTCCAGCAACAAACCCACGCCTCCCTGCGACCTCAGTCATGTCTCCTCTGATCTCATGTTGCAAATTGGACATTCTTCCCCCTTCTTTCAGTGAAGAGGAGAAGTCAAATAACAAGCAGGGAAAAAAAGCACAAGGGAAATAATTCAGCAGCATCCGAGAGAAATTCCTCCTCTAGCTTTTCCAAAATGTTGCACAATTTTAACCTTCTCTTGGATATGTAGTCACTCCTGTGATAAACCAGCGCTGGAATCTGAAAAGCAGAAACAATGAGCTCAGTATCTTAGTATCTGAGAAAACCTGCCATGTCAAGATCACCTGACTGCAAAAATGCTGCCCTGGTATTAATTTGCTGCCTCAGTTTTTTCACCGAAGTCAAAGGGAAGATTAGCTTTTGCAATATCTTGCAATATTTTAATGACTTACTGTATTATCATTGTGCGGCTTGGTGGCAGGGTGCAGTGACAATAAGCTACTTTACTTGCACATGACAAAGATAGAGTCAAAGCCAGCTTACAGTTTTTCAGCCCTATTTCACTGAAATTTCAGCAATCCAAAAAAAAAATAAAAAATCAAAGTAAGTGGAAAGACATCCTAAAAGGAATGTGAGCATCTTCCACAAACCGTTATACAGATGTCTATTAGTATGCTAGTCTGGAATTTCAATTTAAAAAGTAATGGCTGTTCCATCCATCAGAGAGGCGAGGCGAGGGAAGAAGAAAAAGTGCGAGGAGAACAACAAAGCCAAAGGGTAAGGAAATCCTCCTCAGGGTAGGATCTACTTTATAGGGTCCTACAAGTGTAGCTCTTCTAACTGGGTCATGTCTGATGTGTTGAGCAGCATCCTCCTCCCACTGACAGAGCCTGACAGAAAGGCATGACAGTAGGCCACGTGTCCAAAAGTCAGCCTATACCTACAGCAATGCATTCCTGCCTTAATTACCCTTTACATTGAATGAGCAGTAAACATGCTAACGCAAGGCCTTCTGGGGAGAGGGAAATCAAAGACATTGCAATCTACTCTTTAATATTTATGTTAATAGCATCAAAATATGCAATGAATGTTTTAGTATCCTCCACGCAGACAGTGCCAGACATCAAAATGCCTCGCTGACAGTACTGGGGCTCATCATGTGAGCAGCTCCATACTGCAAACACAAAGAGCCTCCTTTCAAAAGACAATGCAACGCTTCAGGGATCGAGGAAAAACTGACTCTCACTGCCAAGTGTACAAAGTACTCCATATTAAAGTGCCGTCCCACTGCATTCACGCTGTCTTCTGGGACACACACCAAGCTAGCTTATTACCCTTGGGGATGGAGTTTAAGCAGCCTTACCTAATTCGCAAAAATCAAATATTCCCTAAACTAACAGGTCACTTTTTCTCCCAGCATTTCATTGTGTGGGCGTGACGTAGTAAACATACAGTAAGAGTGGAAATCTGAGGAGGACAGGAGGACCAATTTAGGAATATAACTTTTATGTGGGCTACATTCAAAACCAGAACAGTAGTAAGTACATTTTCACACTGAGAGGATATTTCATTCAAATTTTTAGATATGACTGTTTATGAGAAGAGTCCACTAACACTGAATGTGATATTCACAACTTTTTTAAAAGATATATCAAGCTGCAACCGGTTAGTTAGCTTAGCTTAGCATAAAGACCGGAAAAAGGGGTAACAGCTAGCACGGGTCTTACCAAATGTAGCAAAATCGACCTACCAGCACATCTGACACCCATTAATTAACATGTTTTTTGTTAAATCTGTAAAAAAAAAAAAATTCAAAACTCGTCTGTTTTGCTAGGTGGGTTTTGTTATCTTTGGAGACAGCCACACTAGCTATTTCCACCTGTTTCCAGTCTTTATGCTAAGCTAAGCTACCCAGCTGCTGGCTGTAGCACATGCTGATGTTTTCAAAAATGCTGAAGCCCATGGAAGTTAAGCTTTTCTTAGTATAGTTTTTTCTTACTTTTGCAGAGATTGATAGATACAGGTTAGGTGAGGATATACAAGTGTCTCTCCTCTTTCATCACTTATTGTTATCATGACATTTGAGAGCCCCTCTGGAAGAGGGAAATAGCCGAAATGAGAACACATGATGTAACATGTCAAGTAATCTGTGGGCAATACAATAGGGCAACACAATGGAGGGGCTGTGCAGGACTGTGTGTGCGCGCTTCTGACACTTTGTATGACACCGAATTGGTATTGTGATCCTACATAATAATATAATATCTGGTTTATCCTGTCCGCTCAAGGATGAAAAGCTATTTCTGCCCCGATGATTCCACAGATTGAAACCAAACAGAATGTCAAGCAAAGGCTACCAATTTCATTTCATATGAAGATTTACTATTATCTTGCTTTTTTATGTTTCCTGGGCATCTCTGACAGGGTAGTGAAAAGTACTGAGGTAAATTGAGGCAGATACTATTATGTTGAGATAAATGTTAGTGATGAAACTGCAGCCTGTCGGTGAAGCCATGTTTTCCTAACAATGCTGTAGGGACTCATTTGAACCCATGGGTAATAAAATAAGATCGGGGAATAAACTGCACTTTCCTAACGTTGATTGTGTGGAAAAGAGACATGACAGTGACACTTACTTATTTCACTTTGGTGTTGAAAAATGTCTGGTGTGGTAAAACATGATGAAATATGCGGAGAGCCTGAGGGCTTTTCCCAAACCGCTGATTATTTTTGCTTCTTGGTCAGAGCGCTTGCTAAATGTGACGTCTTGGTTGTTTTGACAGGCCCCTTCATTAAATCTTCATTTTGATAAACACTTAGTAATTTGTCAGTTAAGCCCTGAAGCAGACTAAATCAAAAACATTTAAGGTGAAGATATTAGAGTGTGAAACCCAGACAAAATGAAACCCAAAGGGCTGAGCACTCGCAGGTGGGCTGAGAATGAAACAGTTTATGTGGATAATTTACGAGAATAAAAAAAACAAAACACCTAAAATCATCTGAAAGTAATCCACAGCTTTCCTTTATTTACTGCTGTGTCCATTTAGGGGAAAATGTGAACAACCATGATGTAAAGCAGAATGAACAATGGAGCAGTCATTCCGCGTGCTATGTGTTTCCAGTAACGTGAGAGATTTTAAAACAGGATGGTGCCCCGGCCAAGTTTCTTTTTACTATGCTTCAGACAATCCAGACTTAACACCTCTATTACACTACTGCCTCCCACAAACATATGGCTTCAATCAAGCTGCAGGCATTCATGTCATAAGAGTCAATGGATCGCATGAATCCACAGATTATAGCAGGGGGAGCAGGGACGAATGAAAATCAATAGTTCCCTGAGTCGTCGCAAAACTGCCTCTCACCAAGATGTTTCAAAGAGGAAAAAAAAAACCCCCAAAGAAAAATAGATGCAATAAGATGTGAGAACAATGCTCAGAGGTTTCCTCCAAATAATCCGGGTGAGTAGAGTGAATTTGCACTCTTATTGCTTTATGCTCAGTTGACACGAGACTAATGGCACAGCATCAATTAGCTCCTTATCTCTGTGTTTTCTGATTTGCGCTGAACACAATATTGTAAAGAAGAAGATTTCAGAGTTTGTTACTGAGCAAAACTTAACTTCAAACTGCCCCCAAAAAGCATCCCTCTATACCACCTCCAGTTTTACAACAAAGACTAATATTTTCCATCTAAAAGAAGAAGACACCATTGGATTCCAAAAACAAATTCAGTTTACATAGGATTAGTAAGTGTTACCCGAGGACCTCTGACTCCACCGAGATGTGGCAGATAATTTGCTCTGGAATTTCACTTAAATTATGGCCATGGCAGACTCGCATCGGGATTAAAATCATCAGCGATCCCCCTCAATTATACAAATCACTTCCCGACCTCAGGTTGTATTAGCTCCATGCAGATAAAGATTTATAAATTTCATCAGTATTCATGAACATGAACGACTCTCTTCAGAAGCTTAAAATGCGAGATAAAAACTCGGGTCTGCTGCACCGACGACGAATTAGAGATCAACTTTGTTGGATGAAACTGTGAAACTTCACAGCGAAATTAACTTTGTGTCATTACGGCGCTCTCAGTGATGAGGCAGAAAAGTTCCTCCTCTGTAATGTCATGTGTCCACAAAGGCTCCCATTCACTGTCAAAAGCGCTCGTCCACAATACGCCTCCTGATTGAATCAATTTGAGTGCCTGTGGCTCTGAGAGGGGCTTGTTCCTGCTCACAAATTACGACTGAATTGACCGAGATCATAGGTCATTGCATGTGTGAACCCTTTTTTTGGGGATGAATCTTTTCTTTTTTTTTTCATGTTGATTACTGTAGCACTGTTATGGTAGCCTCACAGTGACTGAATACCCTGCCAAGGGCTGCTGAGAATGTACCACTGGACATTTCAGAGCTAGTCAGTCTGATTGATTGAGCCATAAAGAGTTTGTCCATGGGGGTAACAGGACTTGGATAAAAGATTAGGAGTCTGTTGAGTCTTGATTAATGTTAGAGGATATAACCCCTGGCCAGTGGTGCTGAAAGATTTATATAAACAGGGTCTCGGCAGAGAAATATACGCACGCCGAATTGGAGCGGGTGTAAGTCAGCGAGGACGAAACAATCACCGGGTATCCCCAGGACACAAGTGTAATCAAAGCGAAATTGTCACAACTCCATAATGAGACAAACAAGCGTATTAGCTGGCAGATGAAGTGGGACAGCAACACCAGTGACAAAACAGACCAGACTGAAAGAGATATCTCAAAAGGCAACAACCCCAATTTCATTTCTGCGGTTTTCTAAATAAGCAAGGAATGTGATGACAGCAGGAGAAAAAATTCCTCTGCATATTTATAAAGGACCTTGTCTGTGTCAAGCCCTGCCCCACCCCCTGGACTTAGGCTGCCTGATTAGTATTCAGTGAATTCATTAAGACACAATCGCTGGTGTCTGGGAACATGGGAACTCTTGATGGAGGAGAGGTTGAGTTCAGCCCACTGGGTAAGTCCCTACAGGAAAAAATGCCCCATCCCCCAAACCTGAAGGTCACCGTGTCCTTACTCTGCAACTGATCTGATGATCACAGGCAAACAGCGGTTGGGGGGGGGGGGTGTTAAGATCTTTATTTGCACATGCTGTGTTGTTTCAAGGAAACCTGCACTGGCTATGCCTGAGAAAAAAAAAAAGGGTAAATGTGAGACTTTTGACTTGATTGTCCCCAAAGGCAATCGTCTGCAATTCATCACCCAGGAGGCAGTGTTGTTGTGCTGCGTTATAATATAGTGTTTCTGCTTGTAAGCTATAAAAAAAAATATAAATGATATCAGACTCTGCAGCCCACAGACCATCCATCCCTCAAAAGTTGCACCCCACCCCCACCCCCACCCCTCACCAACTCCCCAACTATTAAAATCAATGTTGAGATGAATGAACAGCAGACACCAGGGGGACACCGGGCAGAAAACTCCTCCAGCTGCTCCAATGGTTCATATGTTTGGAGGAGGCAAGCTTTGGTTGCGTCCCGGCAAACCGGTGATGAATCATTCCTCAGGGAAGCACTTACACACTTCACCCAGTTTAATAAAAAACACACCAAAAAAATAAAAAAATAAAAATAAAAAACCGTCCTGCATGAAAGCTCCACGATAATAAATCACACACCAGGACAAAATCTTGCTAACCGCCACGGTGCTCGAATCCAACTTAGCTCTGGTCTTACTGCTGGACTGTCAGTCATGTGTGTTTCCTCCATTCCTGCTGTTTTGCTTTCGCTTTGACTTGCAGCGTCTCTTCATCGCCGACACCTCCTACCTCTGACAGAGATTTCAAATCATGAGAAGATCATCAAACAAGAGGCAGAAACATTTCCCCTGGGTTTAATATCGCAATTTATGCTTCTCTGTTTCGCTTCAAGTGCTCTCTTGATGGCTGAGGAAAGATCTTTAGCCCGCACCAATTTTAAAGGTGTTCATTGTAAGACTAATTACTGTTAAAAAAAAACAAAAAAAACAAAAAAAAAACACAAAGGAAAATGACATGAGGAGCTGCTCTGGCAGTCCACAGCGTATATCCCTGAGAGAAATCTGTGCCATATCCTGAAGCTTCTTTCTGTTCTCCGCCACAATGAGGGAGTAAAACTTTGATCATCCACAGTATCTCACTCGCCAGGAGAAGAGGAAAACAGAGTCAGGGCATAAGATTTGGGTTTTTCCCACACAGGGGAAATGCAGAGCAGAGGAAAATGAGGTGAACAGTCATGAAAAGAAAAGCAGAGAACCTCCAGCAGCTGCAACTCATCTGACAGGAAACCAAGCTGCTGAAGCTGAAGTGTCAAACAAAAACAAATTACTAAACCTTTTCTGACACACAGTGCAGTCTCCAGACAGGAGTGGAAATTAAGTTGCCAGAGACAGAAGATGCAAAGGATAGATCACCAACATCAAGAATAACGCTGACTTTGGAGGTAGTGGTGAGGTGTGTGCATGAGTGAGCTCACGATGTTTTCAGATCACATCTGAGAATTAATTCATATATCCTTAGGTTTCTTTTTTTCTTTTTTTTTGCAGGTCCTTCATCCACAGCAGGACTGGAATTTTTTTTTTTTGTTGTCTTTTTTTTGCAACATGTTCAGCTTTTGTCATCAAGCCAAAGCTAAAATAGGCTTCCGCTCAGCAGAGACCACAGTATGCAGTCTCAAAAGATGCTTTTTTTTTTTCTCTTTCTTTCTTTCTTTCTTTTACAGCCCAGGCATGGCAGGCACATAAGCATAAAAGTGACAGCACAACTGAGTCAATAAACACACCCAGACAGCGCACTCTCACTTAGGACCACTTCAAAGTTCAGCCGATGGGGTTAAGAGAGGATAAGAAAGAATAAAGAGCAATCTGCACTGGCTGAAATTGCATTTTAAGATGGAGAAAAGCTGATAGGGCACCAACAACAACTACAATAAATACATCTGTAGTGCATTCAAGCTCAGGTCAAAAGGAGAAGAAAACCTATTTGATGTCTGAAGTATCTAAATTGAGCATCTATGTTAACTAAATTTGAGTTTGAGTGTTTTAGTAGCAGTATTTGAGCAGTAGGTATTTCTGAATAGCAAAGTGATATAAATTATGTTTGGCAAATCCCCTCATAAAAAAACAAAAAAAACAACCTGTTTTGGTTTGACAAAATATTCACAGAAATGCAGAGAGTAAGCATTAACTATTAATCACAACAGAGCACAATGACACTAATGCAAGAGGAGGTAAAAAAAAACACAAAGGGAGATATATGAGATGTATTCCAGTAGAAACTGCAACAAAGAAAGGAGTGTGGTCCTGTGAGTGTGTGTGTCTGTGTGTGTGTGACTAAGATCAGGGGCATGTTGCAAAGGTTTAAGATACCCATTACTGCTGAGTGTAGAAGCAATGGGATTATTGGTACCCGGAGGGTACAGATGGCACGGAAATCCTCTGAGTCGTTCTGAAAAGGTCGCACAAAATACAGGAGAGAGCCACCCCCACCTACTCAGCCGCCCATTCACCGCCGCTAACTGATTCATCGGGCTGGTTTTTAGCCCTTTTAGTTCCTCATCAATCCTCTGAATGCTCCACAATCGTTCTTTCCAAGTGTGGAACAGAAAGCGGAACAGAAAGGCCTTTAAAATGTCAAACGGCAGCGGACCGGACTCGGGGAGTCACTGATGAGATCGTGGCAAAGGCTGAATTTAATATGAAACTTGTGGCACTCTGGAGGACAACAGATTTCAGCAGGGCTCTTTTGTTAAGACGTTTAACGCGACGGGAAGAGAGAGGGAAAAAGATGCAGATGCAGAGTGATGTATTAAAAGACATTAGTCTTCTTGGCTGCGCTGAGAACAGATGAATTACTGCACACCTTGTAAATTTAGTTTGAAGGTCAGTTTTGACCCATTTCCATTCTCATCCTCTCGTTCATTTGTCTCTGTCATACTGCATGTACTCATGTTCGGTCTGCTGTTTGCATTGCAGCGAGGAGACTTGCATTCCTCTTCTGTCTTGTTTTGCCATACTGCTGTGTCTGTGTATTTCCTGCCACCATACGGCTGCATCCTCCCCAGGCGCTGGCTCTTCCACCAACACCATATGGCAAAGTCCAACTAGGCAGGCAGCGCTCTGCAAGACTCTCACAGCGGCTCCGTTCTCCTTGTTTTCTTTGAGGGATCCACTGCGCAGGGCCTTATTAATGAAAATACAGGTACCTGCTAACTCTCACAAAATATGAGCACAGCAAGGCAGGGGTGCAATTACTTAAAGAGACCAAAGTACAGACACACTGGTTAACAGGTGGTACGTACATCTACTGTTGGACTCAGCCTCTAACCACAGAAAGGTTAGAAAAATTGCTGCAACAATAATATTTGATGTCTCGACTCTGTCTATTAAGACTCATCCTTCTAAAAATCTGCATACAGATCATAAACAGAAAGAGGTATCAGGTATCCATGCTATTCCTGGCCTCAATACCTTACCTATCAAATACTTATTATATACATATTTAATAAATGAGATATAATGAGATATAATGAGTTATTTAGTTAGCTTTAGCGGTGTTGGTGGGCAAAAGCCGAGCTCATAATTCAAGCAAAGTATTATAGGGCTAGGAACAACATGGAAGACCTACGAGCCCGTAAAATCTGTTTTCTACTGAAACGAGAATCTGGGGTGGGACATGACATATTAACATATCACGGTAAAGGTTCATTCTGAACTTTAAACCGACGGATACCATCTAAAGAGTGAAAGGCCACAAGAAAGGCAGCTTCAGGAGGAGGGAGAGGATGGAAACTGTTGGTTGAAACACTTGTGCATCATGAAGGCCTTAAAAAAATGTTGCTTTTCAGGAGGTAAAAGTGTGTTTGGGAGGCTATGTTGTATCCTGTGAGAGCCTGCAGACGATGACAACAACTATTCTCTACTTTTTTTACGGTTTGAAGTCCAAATGTTAATCAGATGGAAAGACCAACGGCCGCCAAGTGAGTGGTGTGTTCCTGCAGTCAGACGCAGTAAGAGTTTATAATGATGCACGAGTGAAGCAGAGGGCCGTCACTCAACTGTTGCACAGCGTGGTTGAAATTTCCTGCCAGACCACAAGTGAGCAAAAGTGAAATCTGCGGATTGGCTGTGCAACCAAAACTGTTTCACTCCAAAACAACAGAGAAATTACAAGGTGCAGCGCAGCAGTATTTTGGTGCAGGACACACTGAACCGTCGCGCTGAGACCCGTCTTCACCTCGGCAACACGACACGTGCAACTCCTCAGCTCGGAAGTTGGGCTGTACTCCGATTGGCCGGGAGGGAATACACACATCAGGCACCTTAGTCTGGCAAATAGCTTTTTTTCCCCCCATTTTGGCACCAGCAGTGTTAGAATGAAACCAACTTGTGGGAAGAAGTGTGAAACCATCTCTCTCTCTCTCTCTCTCTCTCTCTCTCTCTCCAAAGCTGCAAATAGATTTAGCCAACGCTGCCTGCCAGACAGACAGACGTGTTATAAAGGTGGAGATGAAACATTCATACCCCGGGATCACACTTCATGTGTTGAGTGTGATACTCTCAACTGGAAGCTCATTTCAAATGGGAAGTTGTTACCACGGCATCCGCTACCACTTGCAATTTTTGTGATGAAAATCTTCCATCTATATGAATCAAAGATACCATAAAGATTTCATGCTCCAATATTGTAATTTATGACCTAATTAATTTAATCTATCCACATCACATCCTCACATAGAGGTCCGCAGTTTGAAGGAACATACATTAAACGCATTATATAGTAACTGATGCCGGTGTCAAGACGTGAGCAGTGACAGGGAAGTCGGCAGCGCCCCTGACATCTGTGACTGATTACAAGTTGTAATGTGCCAGTGATAAATGTGTGAACATGAGGCGGTGATGAATTTAACACTGCTCCCCGAGGAACACAGACCTTCCATTACATGTCTTATTGCTGTCTCTGCCTCCTGATGGCTTAATTGATCCTCATGGGCCAACAAAGATAACCCTCCTCCACCCATCCACAGATTATGATACCCGATAGGCAGGGGTGGGGGGCGCTGCGCGCGGTCGGGCGGGTGGGAGGGGCTGGGGGGGTGGACCACAACCACTTTTAACCCAGCTAGCCTCTTGTTCAACATTTAATTACAGAGCTATAAGGCACCGAGTCTCTGGTAATATTGAGCAGTTGCTGGACCATGAAGGTGATTGCAGTGTTTTATCACATAAGTTCATTTTCATTGGATACAACTTGTTTTTTTGTTTTTTTTGTTTCTTTCCCCCCTCAGCAGAGAAAACATGGAAATGGAGCCACTGGAGTGACTGGCATGTCCTGCTGCCAGAGCTGCTCCCTCTGCCGTGGTGCGTGGTAAACCGAGCGCCTTCATGGATGGATTCAGAGGAGAAATGCAAAGCATGGAGGAATAGCACTCATTTCTCCCCACAGAGGTTGACCACGGCATATGCTGCCGCTTATTATTCCCTGTGTCTGCCTGTTTTCCATTGTATTTATAGCAGGGGGAACTTGATTTAGATCTGCTCCATCTGGTGATTCGCTGTAGGGATGGGTGCCACATCTTCCGCTCGTCTGTGTAAACCCCCCCTTCCCCCCGCCCCCCCACAAACACACACACACACACACACACACACACACACACACACACACACACACACACACACACACACACACACACACACACACACACACACACCATGCTTACTGGCCTTTATTTAAAGGAGATGGTAAGTGAGATAGCAGGGCGTCACTCCTCTCTCTCCACCTTTCTGTCTGACAGCAGCTGCTGCTGCACAGTTTATGATGCTGACTGGGAGGCACTGGGAAAAGTGTGGGGAGGGGGGGACTCTGGAGCCTGTAAGGTGTAAAAATCCCTCCCACTTTCTGTGGTGATATACAGAGATTCCACGGGTGGCCTCCTGAGTGCCCCTTTCCTTTCACAACCCCCTCCACCCCCAAGCCTCAGCTCCCATCAACCTTCAGCAGCCCCTGAAAACGAGGTGGAGGAAAGTGGAGGTAACAGATCTGAGGTTTGGGGGCACAGGGGAGGAAGAGGCTGATTAAAAAGCGTCTGACTTCCACGTCTGAATCTCCTTTTACCTCAGTATAAAGGATTTGTACCTACAAATGGACCGAGTGCAGGTTGCAGCTTCATTCGATTCATGTAAATGCACTCCACAGGAAATGTAGGGCAGGATAGCCGAGAGCTGCCAAGGGATGATTCCCTTATCTAATAAAGTCTCCAACTGCTGCCATATGGGCACCGGCAACAAGAAAAAGAATAGCAAAATAAAATTCTCTGTATATTCCTGATCATTTCAGCAGCACAGACATGAGCCCATTTCCACCGTAATTACATTTTAGAGGCTTTCATAATACCTTTAAATGGGAAGGAAAGTCAGTGCAATGGACAACTGGTAATGTGATCGTCTACCCATGACTGACACTCAATTCAAATCTTTCTTTAAATGCCCTTATTTCATTACCCCCTAATGTATTCTTTACTCAGTGTGCTGGTGCAGAGAGAAGTGGGGGAGAGATGAGGGAAGGGATGGTTAAAGATGAGCTGCTATCTAAAATGCCTCATTTCATGGGTTATTTTTCTGCTAAAAAAAAAAAAAAAAAAAAAAGGAAAGTTCAAATTGGGTAATTTCTAATATCATGATTAATCGTCATCGGGCTTCAGCTGAAACAGGCCGTTTGTCTCCTTCACCTCCATGTTACGACGGCGTTTGTTGAAGCTGTGTTTGATTTTCCTCTCCAAAGGAACAAACGAGGAGCTCAGCCTCGGGCGGCTTTGTCCGGGGCAACATGTCATTCACTTTGCCACAATTGCAAGACTTTCTGAGTGTACTTGCCAGAGTAAACAACTCACCATAAGGCTGGCTGTCTGTCTGCTGCGGCACGGTGGAGATTTAATGCTGAATGTCAACAACATTGTAGTTTTATTCATTTATTCATTGGGATTTCTGTAAAACGGATGATTATAATGCGGATTCTGCAAAAAATGCAGTTTCAAGATAAAAAAAAAAGAATTTATTTGAATGTGAGTAACTTCTTCACCAACTTCTAAAGATTCAGACAATGTCGCTAGAGACTAGACTGAACTACAGTCTCCGCTGTCAGATGGATGCATTGTGTGACAAAACACAAGCAAACAGGCACACAAATGACTCGCAAACAGTTCTCTGTCCTCCTAAAATCTTAGCGTAATGGAGAACAAACACGCTGATGGAGAGCATCGCTGGCTGCCTCAGCACCATGTGCATGTGTTTGCACAACCGCGAGACCCACTGTTTGTTCTAACCTGGTGATGTGACAGAGCTACGACTGAAGTTTACAACAGGAAGAAAACAATAATATCAGATGTTATTTCAGCAAACATCATGGTGCGATATGTGAGAAGCTTCGACAACAGAACGGGGCCAGAAGAGGAAACAGGAAACTGCACAAACACCACAGCTATTAAAACTAGCTTCCCATGCTATTTGCTCACCGGCACTTCAGCGAGCGAGTATGAGTCACGCCTGCTTGTCGCGTCTGAGGAGGCTTGGGCCTCCCTGTGGGGCTGGGGGTGGGGGGGTGGGGTCGTCTTCACTGCTTTTCACTCCCAGACTCACTGACAGTGCGTGGGGGAAGAGACACACCACTGCGCCGGTGCCCACCTGGTCACCAGATGAGGGCTTCGGGGTTCAGCGTGCCCACGAAGCTCTGCATATGCAAGCACCACAGGACAGGCGCGAGGCTTGGCCCCTGCCTGTAGCCTGTCTTGAAGACGGATGATGCAATGCTGCTGGGCCTGGGGCCCCGGGGTTCCCTGCAGGGACCTCACTATTGGGCTGGTAGATTAGGTTTGGATCACAGTTGACATGCCACAGCAGAAAGCAAAGGTTGAGAGAGAGGGTGGAGTATTTTCCTCTAGTTCAAAAGTGGAGCAGCCGACATTTGAGCCAGTGGTTGAGATAGAGGATATGCATTTCTACTGCAGAAACAGTCAAATAATCAGTTATTCAAAATTTAAATTGAATTGTCTTCAAGCAAAAATGCCAAACATTGACTGATTCCAGTTTTTAAATGTGAGCATTTGCCACTTCTCTCTGGCTGCATGTCATCGTAAATTAAATATCCTTGTGTGTTCGACTGGGGGTTGGACAAAACAAGCCATTTGAAGGTGTCACCTTGGCCTCTGTGAAATGAGCTGTGCCCCTATACATATCAATATTGATCATGAAAAACCTATGTACCGCTTTCGGCTGTTCATTTGTTTTGTTCAGGCCATTACAACATAATAATAACTGATCGTCTTTCGACTTGTTTAATATCATCACTGAAGAGATTCACATTAGCAGCCATTCAAGCAACAGCAGCCCATTTTCCCCTGTGTTCACCTCACCGCCCCCACCTATTACTGCTTCCTTGAAGATATACAGCCAGCCATATACATGCCAATGAATCACAGTCCTGCTCTGCACGTGACACGTTGCCCTTGGTTAGGTGTTACTTCTCAAGCTCAAGGTCTAACAACGGGGTAATTATCACAAAGCGCTGAGATAGAGGAGGATGTTAGAGGATATGTTTAGCCAAGGTGTGAGGGCGGAAGCGGGGCTTCTTTAATTGCCAGACACATGGTGGAGGATCAATCATTTGGTGGGTTTTTAAGACAGAAGACAAAAGAAGGTCAATGGCTAGATGTCAGAGAGAGAACGACAAAGTGCTGTATGTGAAGAATGCAGATCAGAATCGGAGAAACAGTATAAAACGCATCCAGAGTACACAGCGAGGCAGGACAAAGTCGCTCACCATCACAAGTGACAAACTGTGCTCTGTTGGTATAGCTCAAGAGAGGATGTAGATCTCTTTTCAGAGATCAATAAGTCCTGCAGACGCCCCTGTCACGAGCCCAGGCCTGGTGCCTGCTTTTGTCTGCATCTCCACCCTGCACTGTCCCCACGACGACCACTCGCCGCCTCTGTAGTTGCCTGCAGGGCTCACTGATGGGAGCAGAGCGTGCTGAAAACAACAAAGCTTCAAGCGAGGACACTATAGCAGGCTCCGGGCTGATGGATCTGAGCTTTGATCATGATTACAGATTAATGTGGCTCGGGGCAGGTGTCTTCCTGACTCAGGACACCCTGCTGAGAGCCCATCAATAAGCAGTGGGAAGGATGGCTTTGGTTTGAATACTTTGTCTCGACGACACCTTTAAATCCCTGTGATACCTTTGTACAAGCTGTCTGCTATGAATTGTTGTTTTGTTCAGTTGCCTTCCAAGAAAGAGGATGTTTGTGAAAACCCAGGGGAGCTGCTGACTGGATTTCAGAAAGGAAACTATTTTTTTCTATGAAGGAAATCATAAAGTCTTGCCCAAAGGAGTTTAAAGGAAACACATCCCAGTTACTTCGTCCCATTTATGTATCTGGTTTTCTTATCAAACACAGGTTTTTTTTACATTCGGCTTTGTCGATTATCCCTCTATCCCATGTTTCAGCAGAGAAAACTATTTCACTGTGACTATGCTGAAAGTAATTGTAAAAACACCAGTGCCTTTTTTTTTTTTGTTTTAACTTTGGAATAGTCTGTGAGTGTAGTATAAATGTGCCTTTTCAAACTGAATGCAATGCCGCCGGAGGGAGGGTGGGGGATCTCCACGCACCAGTTGCCAGTAGCTGGCCGACAACTGCTCAGGAATAAGTGCTTAGCTCCTCTCAAGTCTTTCACTGTAACTGTCTCTGGAGGGTAGAGAACAAAATTGTGGATTGACCAAGTAACCATATATTTGCCATTTTTCTTTCAGTCCTTCCTGTGGACTGAGAGCACGATGTAGAAGAGCCAGAGGCTATGAGATTCACACCAGCACGACCCTTTGGGATTGCAGTCCTTTAAAATAAAAAGCTGTCCGATTTCCTTTCAACCCTTAGACGTTTCATTTCGGACTGTTTGCCTCTGCTGGTTTCCCTGTCTCACCACACCACTTATTTTTAATCATGAATTCACTGCGAATATAGCCATATTAATACATAACTCAGTTATATGACTGCTGGCAGCTTTAAAGGGAAATCCCCCATGAAAAAATGACTATTTTTAGTTGAGCTCAGGTGGTGTCATTTTTTTTTTTTTTTTTTATTCCTGCAGATAACCGACAGTCAACATGTGAAGGCACTGTATATTCACTGCAGTTATGCTGATAGCAGAAAAGTCCTCAGTAATGTAAACATCCACGGTAAACATCAGGTTTTGGTTCCAGGCAAAACAATGAAGAGCTCCTCTATTCTGCACCAACAATCAGTGCCTCTACAGACAGACAGAAATCCATTGCAGCATAGACAGATATATTAGTTTCTCCAACAGAGCGGCCACTTGTTTTTCATTAAAAGGTGCAGCTCTCGCTTTGCAGTCTGATCCAAAAGTTGGTCTAATCACACTGGAAGCATCCGCCAAGATACATAATAAAACCCTGCTCATATCCTGGAGGACATTTCCAGCACAGATCAGCAGCCAGTGAGTCCACGTTGCTCTTTCGGCCGTTTCTCTGCTTTTTTTGACAGGCAAAATAATGGATAACTCATCTTCAACTGCATTGCCTGAGGAAGTGGAGGCTAAATGATCGCAGAGCTCCAGACACAGTGGAAGCTGGAGGGGGAAGATGCTGAGATAATAATGGACGTTTACTGCTTCAAAACCCAGCGGGGTACTGCAGAGTCTCTGTACGCCGCACAGCTGTTTCTGCTTTTATTGACATTGTGTACATGCAGCACGGATCAGTTTTACCGGATGGTTTCCAGACTAGCCTTGATGTCACTGCCGTTTATGTTTGAGGTTCAGTGTAACTACTGAGTGACGGGTGTCAAACCCACCTGCCTCTGTAATTGCCACCTCTGCCACCTCACGACAAAGAGCTGTTACAGAGGTGGAAAAAACAATAATGGACAATATTTCATTCCTGGCCCAGTCAACTGTGGGAGAATGAGACAGGTATAACATCAAAGCACACATCAGATATCAAGCAGAGCAATCAACACAGTACAGCCTACGCTTTGTCCACTCCGCTGTGTGACTGACAGTCTGCACTGGGTTATCAGCAGGCCTGAGTGCCTGTGACTTCTCAGCTTCTATTATCTCCCTCTTTGCACATGACGAGCCATTCAGCATCCATGTGCTCTGTTTGAAAAAAGAAAACACACACACACACACACACTCACTCACTCACTCCAGCTAGCCATTTACTCTGTGGTTATCTTCAAATGTCAGATGGCGAAGCACATCATGGTCAGGCTGAAACGCGTCGAGCAGAACAGCTCTGGAGGACTTCACTTTCAGATCCAGCAGCAGCTCTCACGGATATTCAGCGATGTCGACTTCTTAACCTGCTCCAACTTTGTCAGAACAGCTCAACCAGCCAGCCACTGAAACTATGTTGTTATGACAGGCAATCAGCTGAATCTCCTTTTTTTTTTTTTTTTTTTTTTTTTTATTTGTGTAGAACATACACGAAATAGTCACATCAAATGCGTGCCTTGTGAATGAGCCAAATTCAATTGGAAAAGCCATTCTGACAATTTTCTAATGAAAGCCGTATCTTCACTTTCCTTGCATTTTACGTGCTCCGGCAGACACACGGGGAGGCATCAGGAGGCAGGGAAAGCAGGAGTCTCCCTGAGGGGAATGCCAACAAAGGACCAGCATTGGAGTAGCACTATCAGAAGAGTCATGATAGCGACACATTCACTAATTATCACGTCTTAGCTGGCGGTGCAGGAGATAAGTAGATGTTGAATGATATCAAATGGCAGCAGAGCAATACACTTCAGCTCCTAAGGGCTTGGCTCCACATATAATCACTCTGTTATTACAAATCTTCCATTCTGCTTCACCTTAACAGGGTTACACCCTTGCTGGTTTCCTTCCAATTTGCCCATGTAATAGTGCCTACAGTGAGGCTATAACACTGGAGTGTGGACACTGTAATGAGGTTCATGTATTTCATAGAAAAATCCATTTTTTCTTTTTCAGATGTTGCACACTGGAACAGTCAGAAAATAAATAATAATTTGATCCCATTTTTGCTTTTGAATGGATTCAGATTACTTTGTCTAGCGACGATTTATGTAAAATGAAAGCATCAACACAAAGCAGACAAATGACAGTGGTCAGTGTTTGCATTATCTTGGGGCTATTCACCGAAGATTGGTGTTTTCATTATGTTGGCGTGTCTATAAAGCCCGAGAATAACTCATATTTAATCATTTCGATTCATCCACACCAGCACCCGCGAGAGACGTCAAGTCATGAGCCAGCTCAAGCAATAGCTGGAATTTGTGATTAAAAAGCCCTGAGTTCAGTCACAGCACGCCTCTAAATCACAACAAGAAAAACTTTCTGTAATATTACGGTCTAACTAACAAGAGCCAGGTTGCTGTTACCATGGGGACGCATGGCAAGCCTATATGGACCAAGGGCTGGGTGTAGCTGGCTTGTCAGGCCTGGGAGGAGAACAACGCTGGGGCTCAGACTGGTCCAGAAACAGAATTAGAGCAGAGAGCAGAGTCACTGTGCTGGATCAAAGACTACCTTTGTTCCTATGCTGCCTTTGGAAAGGAGCAGAACCTCTCAGCTTTTGCTTTTCCTTTGAGTCTTCTGTGACATTTTGTTTCTGTTTGAGCAAAAAAAAAGAAAAAAAAAAAAAAGAACATACACATAAGTCAAGCAAGAAGTAAGTCAAAACAGAAAAGAGAATATGTGACTAATGGTAATAAAGTGCATGAAAGCAGCAGAGGAAGAGGCAGCGTGGCTGTGGAGGGCAGATTGTCTTCCTAATGTTCTCTGCTCTTGTAACAGGTGAGGGAAGAGATAAGGTATCGCTGCTGATATCATTATCCCCGCCTAGCATTCAGCTATTTGTAAAGTGCACCTGACCTGACTTGTTAAAGCAAAGTTCCTCTGATTTAGACTCTGACACTATTTCATTCCCAATTCATCTGTGATAACAGTTGTCTTTGCATGGCATTTAATAATAGCTTCCAACCCTCGGGCAGCTCCGTACAGCTCTTCCACCATGCGGTTTTTCACAACAACCCTATATATGGCCAGATCTTCATAAACACACACAAATATGGATGGAGCACTTCTTCTGTCCTGTTTATAGCCTCCACTAGCTTTCTCTGGGATGAAGCTCACTTTGTGCATTCCAGAGACCTTGTGTTATGGTTTCAGGGGGCTGCATTTTGGTCTGGCTCAAAATACATCCAGACACTCTGTCTTACGGTGGACTGAATGGGCGTCCCATCTTGGGGCCTCTTATTCCAGAAGCACTTACACAGCCTTCGTCTGCTGGCTCGACTGGGTATATGCCTGACTTCGAGCTCCATCTTGCTGGGGCTTTCTTTATGTCTTGCAGTTGTTGTTGCTGATTGTTTTTCCCTATCGGGTTCACGGGGAGGCCAGTCAACAAGGTGCCATTTTACTGTTGAGGCTACAGTCTGCTCCTGGAGGGTAAAAATAGACTGCGGGAGATGAACTCAGCAGAATGGTGTTGTGTTGTTTCTTGAATCTAAAGACGAGGTTAACTTGTTCAGCCTGAGCAGCAGACCAATGACTTTTACAAGACTCTGGAGATTTCTTCAAATGTTGACCCCCCCCTCTCTCCCTCTCTCTCCATGTCTCTCCTATGGGTCTGCACCCCCTGCTGCTGTGGAAACCAGATCCTATAATGGGAAGAGCCCACCCAACTGCTGCTGACCAGCTGGAATGAGAGTCTGGGAAGCAAAGCAAAACTGCACTCACACTGCATCGCCTTCCACCCAAACACTAACCCCCCCCCTAGTCTCCCCACAAGTGTAGCTGTGGGCCACAAAATGGAGATTATTGTTCAGCTTGTGACAGCCTTAGAGAAACTCAGGCATGGCACACTTTCTGTTTTTTTTCCCCCTGATACATAATTTCATGCAGCGCAATTACAGGGTTGTCATTTTATGATAATGACAGGAGTGACATTTTGCTTATTACTACGCCAAGGTGCCTTTGATGGTGTGTTTTCTTCAAGGCTTCAAAAAAAAAAAAAAAAAAAAATAAAAAAGCCCAATCCACTTTTTCAAATGGAGTCTTATTCATATTGATCACTAAACACGCAAACACTTCTTCTCTCAAGGGTTTTGCCGCCTCTAATTTCTATAGGCTGAATTCATAACAGAAGCATCCTTGACTCTCTTACCATTCGCAATCCCAAGCTAAATATAGATTTTAGTCCACGGACAACAAAAGGAAAGCTGCACCGTTTATTCAGTTCAAACACTTTCTATTGTGCAACACGTGCTCATTGAAAGCCCCGCGAATCAAACTTGTAGTGGTGCTGGAGATGGGGAAGTTGAGTGAGGCGAGGGGAGGGGAAGGGGCAAGAGAATATATTTACCCCAAATTCCCAGCATTCCTTAAGGCAGACAGCAAACGCAGGCTCTGGCCTCAGCACACAGGACATTAATACACTCAGCCACATGCAGGCTTCAGCTAGAGGCTCTCTCAGAGGAAACACAGACACACAAGGAGCAACGAATTCACACTTTACCACAGCACATGTCCCCTTCACACACGAAACTACTGTCACCATGTCATTAACAGACATGATGGACACATGCATGTGCACAGGTGACCCCCCCCCCCGTCCTCCTCTGATCTGACCTTCAGCTGCTTTTTTACGCCACCATCACCTGTCCCCACCGTCCAGCAGCCACATGTGTTTGGGTGACCCACCGAGGGACAAAGCTTCTCTCCCAGAGCTGAACGTCGACCCTGATCTAATTCTCCCAGAGAGAGTCCTAGAGGCGACTCTTTTCCACACATTACTTGCCATGAGAGCTCGGTCTCTCTTCATGCAGCTCTTGCAGCTATTCCTGGCCTTTCAGGAATAACACGCAGGAAATACTTGGACCCATTGACTCAAATTAAATGAGCATCCACGAGTGTAAGTGGCGAAAAGGAGAAAAACAACATGGTTTGTACTGTCTCTTAGGAATATAGAAGTTTGCAATATGATGTACCTTTTGTTTGCCAGTAAATAAACTAAGGACAGGCAATTATTATGGATTCCTTTACCAAAAATAGACTCCTCTCTTGGATATTCTATGCAGCCATTTTATTTGCAGATCGGTCTCAATACATCCAGCACATATTATATTTCCTTGCTGGCCTGTTATTTGACCTACGAGGAGGCAGCACAAAAGGAGTACTGACCCCACATTCCCCCTCACTAGGAAGAACAGGCTATAATTAACTGTAGTGTTAAAGGCACGGTGCCTCTGAGACTGTAAAACAGGGTATGAATACTGAGCAAACTACTTTATCCCACAGGGCTCCTCAGACCCAATCTACCCAATCCATACTTATTCATTTATTCAGCCAACTCATGGCCTCTGACTCCGTCAGAAATGTTTAATGGGTCAAATGTGGGCTTTCCATCTTCTTCATTTCCTAATTAGACACAACATGTGGTGAAGTTCAGGAAAACAGTTTTTTTTTTTCCTTTTCCCTTGCTGTCTCTTTGTGTTTCCCTTCACACAATAAGGTTTATCTGCCACAGAAACAAGTACTAAGACAACTCACGCTGAATGAAGGTGGGTTTATTTTTGTATCCCTACCTGTGACTAAAGTATTGCTCAACTGTAAGTACAGGCTGGGGCAATGACATCAAACATGCCCTCCACAATGTGTGTCACCAGTGATACAGAGCAGCGGAGCCCCCGCCATCTGGTAAGCATCTGTCTGAGCGGTGATTCATGCATTCACACATACTCACTGTTTTAGATGTCAGCGGCAAAGACGTGATATGCGTTAACAATTACTTTCCTGTCTGCTTCGCCCTCTCTGTTCCAGCAGAGGAGAGTGTCCTGGGTAATCATCTCATAAAATAAAACTCTTGACAAAGACATTAATGAAGTTCCTGAGGCCTAGAGCTACAATTAACTATTCTTTTCATAATCTGTGCTTATGTCATGTGTATGAACATGTTTTGGTCCATGCTAGCAGCCTGTCAGCAGGAGTCAGAGATATCTCAACAACTATTGGATGGATTGCCATAAAATTTTACACAGACATTCATGTTGCCTAGAGGCTGAATCCTAATAACTTGCTATTGAAATCGCCATGAAATCTGGTTCAAACATTCATAGTCATCGGGGTCCGGTTGCACAAAACACCTGATGTTTTCTTCTTAAGTATGGCACTTAAGGTTTAATCTTTCCTTAGTTGAGGGAGTTACTTAAGGGTGTTGCACAGAAACTTATTTCTTCATTAACTTGGTCGTGTTGCAGTTAAGATAGAGTCAGAGGTGCCTTTAGATTTTTTTCCTTACTTTGGTCACTAAGGTCTTTTGTGCAACGGTTTATCTGACTTTAAGTGAGTCCTTAATTAGACTAAGATAAGGAGAAAACATTAAATACTTAAGTGAACATTTTAAGGTACCTTAAGGAGAAGACTTGAGGGGGTTTTGTGCAACTGTTTTTATTTTAAGGAAGCCTTAACTTACAACTTAAGGAGAATCTTAACTTAAGGCTTTTTGTGTAACTGGCCAGTACATTAATTGATTCATCTAGTACTATTATTAAGTCAAAATTTCAAGTGGCTTATGATCTGCAAGATTAATGCTATTTCCATCAGTGTCTGCTGCACTTTGTGTTTTGAGCTAATTAGCAAATGTAAATATCATTATAACACTAAGATGGTGAACACGGGTAAACATCAGCATCTTAGCATCGTCCTTGTGATCACGTTAGCATGCTGACGTTAGCATTTTTCTCAAAGTACTGCTGTGGCTCAGTATAGCGTCACAGAGCAAACAGCATGGCTGACTCTTGTTGAATAATTCTGATTTCCCAGAGGCCACAATCAAATTGCTTGTTCAGTCTGACCAACAGCCGCCAAACCAAAAACTACTTCATTTACGATGATAAAAAAACAAACAAAAAAAAACAGAGACTCCTCAAATAGAGGAGCTGGAAGCAGCAAATGTTTGATATTTTTGCTTGGTAAATTACCACAATTGATTATCCAAATTGGTGTAGTTTCATTTTCTGTCAATCATTTCCCTCAACAATAGTTCCAGCAAATATCAAGTTCATTTCACAAATTCATTCATTCTCCTCAACTCTCAGGCTCCCTTGCTCGGGCTGCATTAATGCCAGACACGACTGCAGACACACCAGACACGTTTTCTGGAACAGTTCTGTTCCCAGTGACAAAAACAACACAATATGCAGCACGCCTGCTACTATGGCAGTGAAAACAATGACTTAACAGAGGAACAGGCTGAAATAACCTTTCTGTCTGTCCTTTGGTTTCGCAGACTTCCTGTTTGACAAAACTAAATCCCTGTTGATGCTGGGCTTTCCGCCCTGTTTCTCTCCCTGTTTCTGTCTCTCTTTTTCATCTGTTCTTTCTTTCTGTCTTTCTGGCTGAGCCCACGTCCACTCTTCGGGTCACTGGGTACTGGCCCAATCCACACTTTTTTTTTTCCTGCTTGTGGCAGACAGCAACGTGAACAGCCACTGTGAGGAGGAGCGCGATGGAAAGAGATGGAGAAGGAGAGTGGAAGGACACAGAGGGGTGCACAGAAATCAGAATTAGGGGAAAGGTGAAACAAGCCCGAAACAGAGAGTTAAAGACTGAGAGCGGTAACCTGTAGTAACCTGAAAGGAGACGATAAAAAAAAAAAAAAAACACAGACTACGTTTCGCTGCTCTCCAACTCAGAAACACCCTCGTGGTGGTGGTGTTGGTGGGGGTCCGAGGCAACTGTATGTTGTGCAGAAATAGCTGCCGGTCTGCGTGAGCGCATTACAATGTTGCAAGAGTGGTCGGCACTTTAGGTGATCAATCAACCCAGAGGAAGAGATGTCCACTTTATAACCATCAGTGGCCGGAAATGTAAGCAATGAAGAGCAAGATAGCGTTCTAAAAACCATTACACAAGACTCTTGTCCGTAGTGAAAAGGCCTGGCTTTCTCCTCTCAAACATATGGGCCGGTGCTATCTCATTAGTTTTATGCAATGCCTACATGGCAGATGAGACAGTGCAGTTCATCATCATCACATCAACCTGGCAGGCCTTCGAGGAGGAAGGAATACAGATAGGCTTTTGCAAGTAAAAAGGATAAAGCGGCACATCAGGGAATATTTACCCATCGCCCCGGAAATGTCTTGTGATCCGACACCATTAAACAATGACTGTCACGAGACACTGTTCCAGACAGAATCCTCCCCTGGAAACATGAGCTCTTCATCCCAAAGCCTTCCTCATATGGATGCGATTTCATTTTGTTGTACCTCTTGAAAATGAGTGCTGGTGGTGAGAGGGGAGTGGAAGCACACATTCTGGGACTGGGCGGGATCCAGCTGGCAAGAACTCACAAAGCTGACACAAGGACAAAGCTCCTGGCTGTGCTGGTATGGCTCTCGAACAGGACAACACACTCCTGTGCCAAATGGCCCTTGGCAACATTTTGGAAGCCACAATGGCAGCCTATTTCTAATTTATTTACATGTCTTTAAATGTATTGCTCATGCTCATGCCCTTGACCCACACTTTAAACTACAGCGGTAGCGCAGACAGATGTGGTAAATTGAATTTCATTTAGCCCGGATGACCTGGATCCTGTATTACATGCTGTGTGCTGCGGGTCACCTCTGGGGGAATTCAAGTTACTAGAGGAAGCGATACACTTACAACAGAGGCGAACTTAACTACAACAGACCCGGAGTCGGATGTATTTTTATGTGTGTATCCTCTCTGTAGCTTCATATTGTTCATTTACTGACATTCCACACCAGTGTTGGCAAACGAGAGGCTGGCACAGACCTGTAAACAGAGCCAATCAACCAGAAAACGAAACGGAGAAGCTTTCCCAGAAGGCTACACAGCCAATTATTTGATATATCAGATCAACTGCAGCTTTAGCAGAGGCTGGTGTGGGAAGTATTCAACCAGCGTGGCCAGCATGCCGGTGAACACTGCGGAGGCTAGAGCCAATGTGTTGTATTGTTTCTGCCCCCCCCCCCAAACAACACATCCTTTTATTTCAGCCAAAGCGGCCTAATAAGGTTTCATCTACTTCAATTCCGTCTCTGCTTTTCACTGTCTTTAGAGCTTTAGCCTTTTCTTCTATTCTGCTCTGAAGAAGTGAAACATCTAAGCCAAAAGATTTGCAACTGGTCAAAAGAAAAATTTATGTCAAATAAATTACGAGTTTGTCATTTCCCTCTGAGAGACCTCCCAGGGGCGTATCATAAAGCAGAGATGCATGTGAAAACCCATATTTTTCTGATCTCATTTCATCAAAGAGCTGTCAGAACCGCGGGGTAATATTTAACGTTATAGACATTAAATGTCTCTAATCAATAATAACTGCTCTTAGCCCATCGCGCAGTGATGACATCTTATCTCCCTCCAAAAAACTGTAAAGAGTTCTTGGTACTTCTCCCAGCAATGACAGACAAAATTAGCCTCCATAGATTCCCTGCTGACCACAACCTTCCCTTATAGCAGTGAAATATGCTGCGTTGAGCGGTTTCAAACTGTTCTTTTTTTTTTTACATCCCTTGGGGAAACTACACTACATAGGTCTGCACCTCCTCTGAAACAGCAGTATTCGAAGTCCTCTTGCTTGTACCCTACATACTGTCCCAACAAACTCCCTGCAAAGGGAAAAAGGCTGAGTGCAGCCTGTCATGCATCACATTGTTTGTCTTGTTATTTAGCCTTCAGTTTCAAGGACATAGCAGTTCAACACCTTCTCAATAAAATACAGCCTATATCCCCCCCTGGCCTTGAGTAGCTATATCTCCTGACATTTTTATCAGGCGTTAAAATGATTTCAATCCGGCTGACATTCTCTGCAGGTCAAAGCAATACTTTCGAAAGATTTCCGGTATATTTTGGAACTGCGCTTCATCACCGCCTCTCCTAATGTGCTTCAAATGCTGCGAATCAATCTTTTGGGCCTTTGTTTTTTTGGATCACAACCGTTCTATTTGATTGATTGTCTTGAAAGGGCAACAGGGTACAGTTGCCGGTGACATAAACTGGCTCCACATTTGCAATTTGTGTTACTAAATGGACAAAACGTCACAGTTTATTATTCAGTGTTTTTAGCCTTAACGATGTGTTGAATCTGATTCCACAGAAACAACTTCCTGTCCTCAAAATTTCCAGCTTTTATTCTACAACAAAGGCATCTCTGAAATACAGCTGCTCTTTTGTTGTGGAAAAAGATTACTCTTTTGTCGTCTTTGAAAACAGAGCGCCAGGGTTTATATCAGGTATGAGTAAAATTAGATCACACAGCTCTACTTTTGGCATCTTTGCATTGTTTTCTTTCCAGTTTTTAAATGATTCTGGGGTTTTACGTTTTTAACGCTATGGTTGGGCTTGGCAGCTGGCTATATCGCAAGCCTATTAATCCCTTAAAGTCAGTCGCACAGTGGCTGAATTAGACGGTCTCAGACAAGGTTTTGAGATCTGAAACAAAATCCTGGTGTCGGAGCCAACTCGCCGCTCGCGGCCATCGCCGAAACCTGGAAGTTCAATCGGGTCAGTGAGACAGCCTGAGCCAGGAACTGAGCCCTCTGAGACATCTGCAGATTTCAAACATATTTGAAGTTCAGCGTGGAATCAGTCAGAACTTTTGTAGTAAGGCAACAATCAAACAAGAGAGTCAAGCAGAAAAGGCAGAAATTCAAGGTTTGGAAGGTCCAGGTTATGTAATAGCTTTTACCTTGACAATAAAACATAAATACTAACATCAAACAGTAAACTATCTGGGTATAGCTATAGTGGGCCTTTATAATTCATCTCTGGCTTTAGAGGAAACGCAACCACTGCAACCTGCATTTTCCAACCACTCATCTTCTTTCTCAAGCTCCAACTGCACCACTGTGACATGAGGAAGTAGCAGTTTAAGTTTGTCACTGGGAGATGTAACCAAAGATTTCCTGAACCGTCCCATGAGCACATCAGGTGTCTCGCTTTTAGAACTAGGAGTGTCTCAGTCTGAAAAAAAAAAGTCCATTAGAAGCTGAGTGGAAGAGGCCCCAGGCTCCCATCACTATCCCTAATATTTAACTGGTGATGGAGCGGACCAGTCATCCAGTGATGGGAGCCTGTCGAGACAAATGTCAAAACATAACTGCCTGTCAGGTGCAGTGAGGAAAGAGATGAAATAAAAGAGGACACACAAAGGCACAAATTTAAGGCGGGTTATTGCGCTGAAGGGAAATCCACATATGTAAGAACGGTACAAAAAGTTCTTACATCACGGCTGTTGAAAACAAACGTTAAATAGCTTTTTTCTTCATGCTGTGTGCAGCTCCGCTTGGGGGCACCCAAAAAGAGAAGAGGCAGTGCTTCTGTAGGAGGAGGGAGGGGTGGAGAGGAGGGAGGGGTGTGGAGGGGGGAATCAAAATCCCTAACAACCAAATCCAAGTCAAGAATCTTTCAATGTGTGAACCTCCCGTCTGTGCCACAGTCGTTGAGAGTCCGCACCGCTGCATAACTAAGACAAGGAACTACAGCGAAGGCAGTTGTTTAATGTAAGCAGCACAGAGATCCCAGGCCTTTGATTTATGAGCCAGAACAGTCTCATACTCAGACTCTAACCCTCATGAACGGTAGAGGAAAATCTGGGCCCTTGCCATTAGCAATTAACCAGCTCTAGAATAACTTGCCTGCAGCGAACAGGGGACAAAATAAGCATTAGAAGAGGTAAACAACAACAACAACACCAACAACAATAATAGTCATTGTTAAAACCTATTCTTTCAGTCGGGTCTGCAGTTAATGAGATAAAGCGCTGATAAAGCCTTTCAGCTCTAATCTATTTCATGGGATTGAGATAAATTGCAGGGAGATATAAAGTGGATGTTTTATTTGTGGCAGTTCAGAGGACCTGGCCTCTTTGGTGAGACACTCTTCATTAGTGGACGACAGTAGGAGCGGAGGAAACACACTGGCATTAGACTTGGAACCGCGAGGCTTCCCTTGCATCTTGTGAATTCGCGTGCGTTGCCTTAACCAACTGTGCACCTCATTTGCTCCCACTCCCTGCTAATCGCTGAGATGTGATCCTATCTCTCAGCACACATTTCGGTTTTTCCCCCTGCGGATCTTTATTTCTCAGCGAGCTTCTCAGCTAATAAGAAGTGAATGCTGAATGTTTCAATCATCAGGTAGTTTTTTTTTTTTTTTCCCTTTCTTTTCTCTTCCCTCCCAACTTCCCCTGCCTTCCTCGACATTTCCTCTCCCGTTGTAAATGATAGAAGAGGAATACAAGGAACGGCCCACTGAGCTTCCCGATTGTGTCACTTCCAATTAGCCCTTCTGAGACATCTCTGCCCTTTGGCTCACCAGCATTCAAGTTTAAAGATCTGAGCGGTGCCCCTTGTATTTTGTACCCCGCCTTCCCTCGATCTGCATACGTGTGGCTCTGGATTTGTGAGTCTATGAAAGAGAGGAATCGCGGGAAAGACAGACAAGGATTTTTTAATCCTATAACCAAAAATAGCAGCTCACTGTAATGCTCTATGTATGTGGTTGCTGTGAGCTTAAAAGGAGCTCTCCTTACATAAAAGTGCACATTTCTGAATAAACCAGCCACACTTCACCTTAATCATCCTCGATATTATACATCATTAATACTGATGTTCCTAAGTAGCTAAGCCTTTTAGAACTAGGACATCACGCGTTGTGGTGGTCCTCTGAAGATTTATCCTTCTGAAAAACCTGGCAGCTCTGTCAAAATCTGCCTGCAACCTGCTTTTCTGTCACATCACTTTTTAAAGCCCAACTGAAGTGATGGGGAGGGGGGGGTGGGGGGGTTGTAAATAGCAGAGCGGTGAGCCACAGTATGCGAGCAAACGTTTTTGAGTTAATGAGAGGGCTGGAGCGCCGCAGCTTCTTAAACTAGGGCAGAGAAACTTGGGAGCTTCAGTGGACGCTTTTCCGTCCAGACCTCATGTCCCAGGAGAACACATGTGCAGAAACCAACAGTACATATAAACAAAGCTTGTGTCGTGCGGAGCTGTGTCCACTTACTATAATCAAACAAACAAAGAAGAAGACATTTCCATGGAACAGAGCTGCAGCGTGGACAGAACTCTATTTTTACGAAGAGAAAGGGCGTGGGTTCCTTTTCAACTTTAAGAGGCGCATTCTGGATCAAACCCAGAGCAGAAAATCGCGCTGACTGACTATGGGCATGCTTGTAGCACAAATGAACCTCAATTTTCCATCATTTTATCAGTCAAACTCAAAACAAAAGATATGAACTCGTGCCAAAAGTCTGCTGCACAGAAGATAGGGTCTCACAGAGTGAAATGCAGGAGGGTATTAAGAAACTCTGAGGCACTGCTCTGAAGAGTTTTTCAGATGTTCCACTATATTTACAATATGTCACCCCTTCTATATATTTTTTTTTTAGCTTTAAGTGAAGAAAAGCCATTTGCAGAATACCAGCACACTTGATGTGAAATCAACAATTCAGTTTGTAAATGTAGCACGTTTTGTAGCATGTAGCACTGTGAGTGCCGCTTTAAACTGTGGTCCTGAGTTACAGGAAAAAAATGTAAACTGATCCAACATCATCAGGTGAGTAAGATGACCAATGTCTTACTGGAAGACTTTTCATTTCCTGTGGAGCCCGGGTATCTGAGGAAATGATGGCTTTTCTGGGCTGACAGCAGAAAAGTTGGCCAGAGGTAGACTCTATCAAGACTATCAGGATTTCTATGTCTCCTTGTTTCCTCGCTAATGTGATTTTGTTTCATGAATAACACTTTATGTTGAAGAGTACCAAATAAATTTGATGAGAAGTTAATTACAGCCATTAAAACCTCCCAAATCTATGCAAACATCTATATCTTAGCTTAGAGAGAATCTGTAGTCTTTAAATGCAAAGCGAAGCATAAGGAGTATGTGATCTGACTGTTAAAACCTTCAAGGTCCCAGATCTCATCATGACTGTAATCAGAGCATCTGTACTGTACTCCCTCAGTCAGATGAAAACTACCCACTAACCACACTGTGAAGGCAGTGTCAAGACTGATACACCAACATACACAGAAGAAGAGAAAAACGTAATCTTACCTCCTACGAACTGGATGCCACCGGCCACACGACCAATAGTACGTGAGATGAGGTCAGAGATGCAGCAGCCCATGAGAGCGGTGAGCGCCACCAGCAGGAGGAGGCCGCATCCCACGCCCGTCACCACCGTGCAGATCCTCCACTCCAGACTTGGGATGCCGTTGAAGGAGGCGTAGCGCCCACACTGCTCCAGCATCACCGTGGCCTGCCTCTCTTCATCCCTCACCGGGTACGAGCACCGCCTGAACGTGCCAAAGGACACGGGCTTGTCCATCTGTGTCCCCAGCAGCCAGTAGGGCATGAAGAAGCCAACGCAGGAGGCTGCAGCACACAGCAGGGACAGCAGGGCCCAGATAACACCCGTGCATGTCAGACTAGACGCCATGGTAAACAGTCTGTGAACGGTTCACACAGTCACTGAACTAACAGCAGTTATATGAGCAGTCACTGTGTTGTGGGAAGCCTTGCAGTGAGCATTTAACACAAGCAGTCTTCACCTTCTCAGTGACTCCGGGTCCCTGTCAGGAGGAAGAGAAACATCCAGACTGAGCACTGGCAGAAAAATCACATGCAGGAACAAGTTGTTGGCTTTTGGAATAATGTGAAAAATCACAGTTGGAAACCAGAAACATGTCACCCATCATTAGAAATGCAGCATGAACACAACAACTCAACAACAAGAATCACAGATAGTATCCAAGGAAGAGAGACTCACTCATTAACAGAGCTTCAATAATAACATGATCAGTCAGGCATGGCTGATACTTGATTGATTAGTTAGATCTGTTTTTCTGTGCAGACTTAAAAGATGGAATCAGCAGATATATAGACAAACAAAACTGGACGTGGTTCAATAACAGGTTACTCAATATTGATTCAATACAATTATGATTTCATTAATACATAATGGTAAACATTATCAAACTCAAGCCAATCAATAATCAGCTCAAGTTTGATCAACTGACTGGCAATGATTATCTCCATCTTACTTATTTCTTCTCTTTATTATCAATCATATAGAAATGTTAAGGAATTTTAAAAAAATGTCTTAGTTATTGGGTTAAACGGTCCAGCATCTTTAAGGCAGCAGTGGCAGCAGCAAAGTAACACTAGTTTATCCTGTATAGGCAGCCTATTATTGGAACAACTGGTATTATGAAGTATAGCTGCTGAGAATTTTGTATAATGTGGACAGCAGTGTTAACCCTTCAACAAACCAGCAATATCACCCACATAATGAACTTTAAAATGACCACAGCACAACTGCAAACAATACAGTCTATGACATGTTATGAGTCTATGATGAAATACCCATGAAGTACCAGTAAACTGGACATTTAGTCCAGGAAACATACGACAAGTCCCTGCAGAAACAATCACTACAGGAACACACAGTGGTTTTTCGTTAGGGGTGACCTCAAGGAACACGTCGTATGATCGCAGCGCTCCGACTGTCGGAATGTGAACAACGTAAACACTGCTAAAGAAAATGAAAAAGAAGAAAGCTTACATGTTGGGGGAGCCCCGGAATGAGGTGCGCTCGGTGTAGTACACTGAGAGGTTATTTCCATCTGCGGACTCCAGCTATGTTGGGTCTCCGAGCAAACTTTTCTCCAGTCGAAGAGAAACAGAGAAGAAATGCGTTCGACCTGAGAGTGTAAATCCAAAAAGTGACCGCAGAATCCCCTCACTAATCACTTCCTCCTCATCAATGCATTTAACCGAGGCGATGATCAATTATTCACTCCCGTGCGGTGCAGAGACATGCGGCGCTGCCTGACTGGACTCCCGTTTCCACATTCCTGCTCTCAGTGAGAGAGAGAGAGAGAGAGAGAGAGAGAGAGAGAGAGAAAGAGGGAGAGAGAGAGAGAGGCGGAGAGGGGGCGAGTCTATGAAACACTCTCGGGAGGTGACCATCAATCACACAAATCCCCACCCAGGGGCTGGACTCACCGCTACTATCATTCCCTTCATGCTCCCGATGCGTTCACTGATGCCTCGGAAAATGCTAAAGTTATTCTAGATGTAACAATCCTGATTCTAGGAAACCTCAATTGAGTTTCTGTAGCGATGAAAGTGAGGGACATTAAAAGTGATGAAATTATTGGTGTAGTATAGTATCAGCATGATGGTAAACATTGAGAAGTCATTAAGATGACTCAAATACAAATTAACGAGGTCTTCACTTTTAGAGATCAAGTCAGGGCTATTATGTGGCACAAGTTGACAGGGTGTTAAGTGTTTTTCTGTGATTTGTTTTTTTGAGTGACTAAATGTTATTGTTATAGTTTAACATTTTCATAAAAATATTTGTTTTGAGGGTTAGTTTGTGCTGATCTAATTTGGGTTTTAAAGACTTTTTTCTCAATTTTTATTGTATGGCATCTGTTTTCTTGAGACAGTATTGGAAATAATCTGTTATCTTTTGGATTCAATGTTTTTACAGCCATAAAGTAAATACGGTTAGAGGAACATTTTTTGGAAGAATTTGTTGGTTTAAGCAGCACAATCAAATGTTTTAATGGACTAAAAGAAAATCAAAAAATATCATGATGCTTAACACTATGCATAACCCAATGTATTAACATTCACATTTAGCCTACCTGTACAAAGCCCAGAGTATAACAAAATGGATGGACTTATCAGCTGTGTGTTAGAGTGTTAGTTACACAAGTTGTTATTGTTATTACCCTTCACAAACTTTAGCCGAATGACTTAAAAACCTTTAAAATTTGAGTTTTGGCTCAAAAATGTCTATAAAACTATTGACTATCTTTGAAAGTTGATTTGTGAGTTTTTTTTAATATACTTTTTCAAATGTCAGTTTCTGATTTTTCCATGCACATGCACGATCAGGTCGGTTTCTGTTTTTCCGTTATGCTTAGATAGGTGTTTGAGAGTATTCCCATGACTATAGAACAAAAGGATGACATGAAAATAGTTTGGTCCAATTATGTAGAAACAGGTCATTTAACTATTCAAAATGTATATAATAAAAACAGATGAAGTCATGAATTTTGATAGTAAGTTGCAACTTACTACATACTGTTTTAATCTCAATTCAATTAATGAATTTCCAAGACACATTATTTACTGCTGGAATTATTTAAAAGTAGACTTTCCAACAACACTTGAACGCAGCACTGTTCTTATATTTTCTTGTGACTGTGTGAAGACCCTAGACTGGATATACATTGATGAACAGAGAGAAAGATAGAGGAAATTAGTAGTAGTGCTGTAATTTGGAGATCTCTTTATATTATTTGTCTCTATTATCTTTTAAAAGTTAATCTGACACATATGCCGAACCAGTAAACTGGAATAAAATGAGCCACTTCAGCCAACCCGAGCTCTGCATGAAGCATATGACCTGTAAACCCATTAACATGTTTTAGGACGTGTTTTTCACAGAACTCGGAGGAACTCACTGGAACAACACAATTTCAATGTTTTGCCTAATGGCTTTCCAGTTGGTTGAAGGAATGAGCAGCCTAAACAGTGAGCAATTATTATATTTGTGTGAAATCATCATCATCAGTCTTCGGTAGACCATCCCCATAGAACAAAAAATAACAAATTACTTGAGCAGAAATAAATAACTCCGTAGTGGAACCTTGTATCGTCCCCCCTCAGTAATATACGCGCCGGCCGGACGTTGATTTCAGACGGACCAAAACATAATTCAGAAAAGTTGACGTGGAGGTGTTCGTCTACGATGGCTGATATTAAAGTAGAACTTTCTGGTGACAGCTCCACTGTAATCCAGAATCCAAATGCGTCTTCTCAACCCAATAACCCGCTGTCAAGGAAGCTAAACAAAATACTGGAAACGAGGCTTGACAATGACAAGGTATGTTGGAAGACGTTAGCTTCCTGCTAGCTAGCTAACTGTAGCTAAATCTCCAAGCTAGCCGCGTTTCAGCTGGAGGAAAAAACACAGTAACAACGTCAACATAAATATTTGTGTATTTAACAATTAGCATGTTGCTGTAGTCGTTAAGTGAGTGTTGCGTTGACTCATGTTTTCGAGTCTTATTTGTAGCTACACCTGGAAGTTTACCCTGCGTGTTCTGCAAGTAAGACACGAAGGCTATTAAAAGACTGACATTAACATCATAATGTTATTTTTCGTGTTTTCAGGAGATGCTGGAGGCTCTGCAGGCTCTGTCCGTGTTCTTCACGGAAAACAGTTTGCGCACCAGGAGAAATCTTCGGGGTGACATAGAGAGACGAAGCTTGGCCATCAATGAGGAGTTCGCACGAATATTTAAAGAAGTAAAGGAGGTAAGATACAGCGTTGACAGAAATGCAATCTACTATGGATGATTTAAAAAAACAACCATATCATTGAGGCAGAACAGACTTAGGCAAAATATATGGCAGTTATTCTGGGATGAGGAAACGTTTACAGAGACTGTCAAGCAGGTGCACCTTTAAATTTCTATCTATATTGTGCAAAAGAGCACAGAATGGTGAACGATCTTTGTAACTTTAAAAGATGCGGTTTCTTATTAAAAAAGAAAAAGAGAAATGAAAAGTTTTACAGTTGCCAGAGGCAGAACTCATCTAGTAAAATGGCATATTTAATTGTGGAGAAAGAGATACAACTTTTAAAAATGCTTTGATCCGCACTAGTGTAAGTTTTCAGGGTGGTGTGTGTAGGATTCCTGCAAAATTAAATTGCAGTAACAATCGCAGTATCAAAGACTGTAGTGAAAAAGCTGTGATTCAAGCATCCTACTTCTCAACATTTGTTTGCAGCATTAGAATACTTGAAGGCAACACACTGTATCATAACTATTTCAAAATACTGTCATGAGCATCTTTAATACACAGAGATGCCTCTCCAGATCTGCCTCAGTGCTGCTTTAACTGTGACTTCACGTCCCCCACAGGAGCTTGAAAGTGTTCATGAGGATGTCCAGGCCATGAGCACATGTTGTGAAGAAATGACCAACAGATTAAAGGTACAGCAATAATCTCTATATGCTGTTTGAAAAATCTCCTGTACGTGTAATTATTTAATGTAGTTAAACTGAGTATTCAGTTCACAACAGTGGGGAATATATTAGTGTAGACTTGGTATTATTATTAATATGTTTACAAGTCATATTTATGAAAGTAGTAACTTTTCTTCAACAGGCTGCAAAGGACCAAACTCAAGACCTCATAGTAAAAACCAACAAGCTTCAGGGAGAAAAGTGAGTTAAATCTGTTAAATCTGAAGCATGAAATGTGTGTGTGTGTGTGTGTGTGTGTGTGTGTGTGTGTGTGTGTTTGTTAACTTTGTAACTTGACACATATTTGAAATAAGATTGATGCAACAAGGCAGTGGGAAAATGTCCTCAAGATTAAAACAGCAGTTCCAGTTGCCTACTATCTCTCTGACTGAGAAACCTCATTGACATTTCTAAAATAAATATATGTTACAGTTAATGGGTTACATATTTACTATTGCCTTTTGTACCTACATGAGTCAGGTACCCAGAGTGACTAGAAAAGTAGAAACTTCTGTCCAGTCTAATAGAATCCACTTCGCACTAGTTATTACTACCTTTGGGAAAGATATTATTTTAATTGTGGTAGGCCGTGAATCAGGTTTTAATTCAGGTCTACTGTAACTTAAGGAATTTTATATTGGACTGTATTGTAAGATTTTTCTGATACTTTCTGCTCCATAAATCTGATGGCATTGACAGCATTTTATTTCTCTTACTATTATGCCGTCAAGTGCCTGAAGCTTTCGTAATGTACAGCCTCGTAACATTTAGTGAGGACTCAAAACTTCAACAAAAACTGAACTTAAGATAGTGTTTATTGTTGGGCTGTTATGTCAGATTACACCAAACGAGCGCTGTACTGAGCATTGTTTACTCTTGTACATGTGTTGTGATTATCAATCTGGGAACTCGAGCGTAAACTACTGTCGCTAGCACAAGCTGTTTCTCAATCTGGCTGTAACTGAATTGTCACCAAACTGTAAAGTCAGACTGTATGACAAGGCTGCCATCCTGAACTTTTAAACTGCCATTGCTGAATGTCAGGGAGATCATGGAGATAGCATGGCAACTTTTCTCTGAATTATCTGCAGAAATTTCATACCGCCATTTCTACCCTTATCTGTTCCGAAGCTATAAGTCATTTTGGAAACTTGTCACATGTGTCGCTGATAGGCATCTTCATCAGTCCAAAGTTAGACGCCATCATTTCACTCTCCCTGCTGTTTCATTTCCACAGAGAAATTGCACTTTTTTTCTATTCAGGCAAGTCCCCAGACAAATAGTTCTTCAATCAAAGTGCAAGGCAGGAACAACATGGTCCACTTTGCAAGTATTAAACTTTTACTGCACACATTTGGAAATCGAGACCTGGCAGAATATGCTCGCACTTCCTTGTTTGTCAGCCAAAGGAGATTTTTCAGTTTAATTAGAAATTGAGCCATTACATTTAAAAACATTATAGATTGATGAGTTAAAAGTGAGTTGAGATGAGATTTTATACAAATAAAGACATGACCTGCCAAGTTACAACACTAATACTTTGAAGAGTAGATTTCTGCTCTGTGAAATGCTGCTTCTCTTTACTGTCAGAAGTTTGTCAGAAGATTTTGGTTCAGGGCAGGAGGAGCTGGCAAGCACATCTTTATTTTTGATGAGGAGAGATGAATGATTCATGTGGTTGATGAATATTTCTCTTGCAGTTGTCTATTTGCATAAGGAGGGCAGCAATCATCTTTAACGGAGCTTTATTTGTTTTATTCGTCATGTCCTATGAAGATACACATCAAAGTGTTTTCCTGTTTACGCTGCACTACTCCCTGATCTTATTGAGGCCAGCCTATTACAACTGGAGAGAAGCCCATCAGTGTGTTCTTGTGTTTGAGTGTGTATATTGAGATTTGCTGACAACACATATTAGGAGCCATCAGATATGCAGATCAAATACGCACAGCTCACCATGACATGACACCATGAGTGGAGTTAGGGTTATCAGATGTATCTTGGGTGCTCACCCATTCACAACCTTTGGAATACTGATGGATGTTTTTTTTTTTTTTTGGTTGAAAGCTTGCCACTCAGTTTAATCTAGGTATCATTAATCTATGAATATGGCTGGCAGAGTGTTGACAGGGATGTGAAAATAAAACACCCGTTCCTGTTCACTGATAACTCAGGGGGGTTGGGGTGGGGGGTGGGGCTCATTAGCATTTGTGGTGGCTGTGACCTCAGTGCTCAGTGACCTTGTGAGTTGACATGGAGGCAGGGGCACGGGCAAAGATAATGTAGATTTCTGGCAGAAGACACTGCTGACAGCTGTGATGTACCACCGCAATTCCATGCTCCACTGGCACAGCTTCAGGACCTCCTTGACAAAAAGGTGACAGGAGGCAGTGGGATTGTACAGTTCTGAATGTGAGAGCAGTAAAAGACACCAGTGGGGATAAAGCCACCAGTGAACATGTGCAGGCAATGAATTAATAAAAATCGTATCACTTTGTGCAGGGCTCTTGTTGAAGGTAAGTGGTCAGAGGTTTTACACGAATGCCCTTCTGAGTGGCCCTCTGCCTTGTCTCTTTTCCTTGCATAGTGGTCCCATTGGGACCTGCTGTCCGTCTGTGTGACATTTTCATTCGCAGAACCACAATGACCCCACAGCCAGATGGGATAGTGTCTGCACGCTGGGCTTTGACCTTGTCTATAGCAATTTTGTCTTAGAAGAGCTGCCAAGGGAAGTGTGCGCACAAGCTGTCCTCCTTCAGCCACCTACCAGTCAGCCCACTGCACCACACCACTCCAGTCTTCTCAGTCAGATCTATTTCAGGTCACACAATCCTCTGCAGTCCCAGGCCACTGTTTTTTTTTTATCTTTTTTTTTACTTGTCTCCTGTTGATACTTATTATAGCCAGGCTAAGATTTGCAGCATAATCTCACATTTTCTGCTTATGGGGCAGCTCTGCTGAGAGAGTAGAGTCATTTTCAAAGCTCTGCTGATGCTCCTGATGTGTATTTACCCGCCACAGTAGACCTGTCCTGAACTGTTTGCTATGTTATCTGCCAGTGGCACTGTGTCATTTGTCAGCGTTAATGAAACTGAAAGGAACAGTGGATTGCTTACAGTGTGCAGAAGCAAAGGTTGCAGCTCTGAGCCAATGAGAGTAGACGACCTGTATTTGTCCGCCGGCTTTCAAACGCGCTGCTCTTTTGTTCTGGGCTGCTGCTTTTTTAAAGGCGCTGTCAACAAGAGCACTAAATAGGTGTTGTCTGTTGTTCCATAATGAAACGTAACGCCACCCACCTGTCCCACACTGTGTGATCTTTGCATTAGCATGACATGTTATCACACGGAACAAGTTGAGACACCTCACAAACGGATGTTTCCGTGGACTTTGCCCTCCCGAGCAGCTGGAGCTGAAGGGGGTTGGACTGTTCAGTTCTCCAGCTATTACTGAGCCACTCAGGCAGCTACAGTGGGCCTACGTGGCTGCGCGCCAAAGTGCAACGTATTTAAATTTAATAACCACAGCAAAGATTTGCCCACATTTGGCTTGTGGCAGCCCCTAATTTCCCCACAGTAATTTCCTACAGCATATGATGCATAATCGGAAACGAAGCCCTGTGTTTCATTCAGTTTTGTTTCCTGAAAATAAAGCAGTTGTACTCAGTATGACTTCTGTGTAGGTCATTAATAAATCAAGAGCTCTGGAACCCTTGAGAGAACGATCAGGAACATCAGAGTGTAGATGACAACCTGTGTGAAATGACACTTAAGCCTTATTAATGCTCAGCCGACTGTTAATGAGGGTATAGCTGTGAGTATGCCTTTGTGTTGTCTGATTTGACTGGCTGCGACTGCACTCTGTGATCACTGGCACGTGGCTAACTAACAGCTTTGCGAATGCCAAATTTCCACACGAGACTTTGAAATGGCCCCTAATAGATTTTAATGGATAATCGACCCACATGGTTTACAACCTATGCGAGGGTTGGACTTTCGCTTGGTGATCTCCTTATCAGTCATTCTGTATGATTATAAGTCTGTTTTAAAAATTAAAAAAAAATAAAATTGAATGATGTGCTATAAATCTTTTCTTAGAAGTCATATGCTTAAGTCTGCTTTGGAGAGAGAGCTTGATGAATGTTACTCGCTGATCGAGCTCAGTTTTTCTAAACATCGTGCTGCACTATTGGCTCAGCTCTGTGAGGTAATTGAGTAGGTGCTGGTAATTTCAGTGTTTCAGTTTGACGAAGCTGTTTATGAGATTGTGCTGTGTTATGTTGCTTAAACGATTTTTGTGCTTGAACAGACAAAATCATTTGGGCCTTGTTGGGAAATCTGAGCACGCACACAAACAGACGCAAACAAAGAGACACACTGCTGACACTGTAACTTGTCTTCATCCCATCATGTAACATTATATAACCCAGATCTAATTTAACTTTGCACTTTTTTGTTGGGCATTAAAAAAGCTTCCGTCATTGAGTTCATTTTCCTTGGAACCACTGGCCCAGAGTCTCTACATACTTTGCCTTTACAGTGTGACATTGCCACACACACTCAAATATGTTGCCTCTCTCTGGTATTCGGTAATTGCAGTCTGGAGAAGAATGTGTCATGTCCTGACAGCACTGTAGACAACAAACCTGCTGCTCCATTGTTCCCTAGCTCTCCTTTGCTCGGCCGCTTCAGCTCCTGACAAACCCACAGTGCTCAATTTTGTGCAGGCATGTGCGGACTGTGTCTTTGTTGCGATTTACATTCTGGAGGAACAGGTCTGTCACTCTTGGCATGGACGTGAAAAATTGGGGGCATTTCTTATCTTCTACAGGTTAATCTGTTGCAAAGTTTTCCATGTGAGAACTGTTGTCTCTCTTCTGGAGCTCTTGTGTCCACGGAGTTCAGCATGGAGTCCACAGACCGGAACCTTAATCAGTGAAGGACTGAGAGCAATTGCTGCTGTAAAATGAAACTCATGAGGTCATATTTTTGACATAAATGTAAAAGACGTAAAATTATATAATTGCTAGTCGAATGGTTTAACTTTTGGACTCTCTTATAAAGTCATAAACATATAATCAGTCGGTCTTTCTAGTCAACTTGCTTCATTGACCACGACCTCTTTTATTGGTAGACATGCAGCCTGTGGCTTGAATGCTTCATAAATGAAATTCCAAGATGTGGCATGTGAAATGTGCCTGATGAAATAAGACAATTAGGACCATCGGGTGGCCAATCAATTTTATGTCCCATCAGATTGGTATGTAGGACTTTTTTTTTTTTTTTTCTTCCAAGATTCAATATTGTGTGTGTGTGTGTTTCTGCCTTTTTTATTCCTTCTTGTGAAGATAATAACTCAACAACCTTTAATGATCGAAATCCTACAGTTTCTTTCCATAGAACAGATGATCCAATTAGATTTTTGTAAAAGCTTGCTGCATAGATTTGCATATTAGTGATAAAATCTTCTTTCTTGAGACGACTGTAGCTCATCCCTCTACACGAGTTTGCAGGCTTCATATTAATGTTCCTCATGTTTGCGTGAATACACGCATGTTCGAATGGAAATAGTTTCTGTAATTTATGCATCATTCAGTTTAATTGATCACCTCATTAGCATAGCTTGTTAATTTTTATATATCATTGTAATTGTGTTGGGATATCAGTTAGCCCAAGCGCCTGATGTTTTAATTTGTTATCACTGAGTAGCACGATGTGTTTTCTCCTTCTCCAAACAGTTCTCATTCAGTTTTCTCTGTTTTTGAAGTTCAGTGTGTTTCTGTACGCACATGCTCAGGGTTTGACAGTGACACAATAATTCTAATACAAGACACGTAACATGTTACATTAAATAAATAATCCACTTTTTTTGTGACTGCTTCTGGAACACAGTGAAAGCCTGAGCCTCAAAAGGTGTTTTTTTTTTTTTTTTTAGGTAAAGGCAAGGTTATATCTGTATCGAATGAAAAATGTATTATCTTTATTGTCACTGCCTAAAATTTTGATGATGTAGCCAGGTTTCTCTAATAAAGTTAATTTTTAAAGTACACTACCCAAGCCTTTCTGTGCGTGGAATTCAAGGCTGTGGTGCAGCCAAGTTTTTTCCTCTTTGTGTATTGCCACAAAATCTCACTACACAAAACACGTAAAGGGCAAAGATGCCTCGAGGTCCTGTATGTGAGGCTCAGTACAGAGAAATACTAAATCATAGAATCCTATAACAGATTTACAACCCTTTACTTTCAGCTGACTGAGCCCTGGTAATAGCCGTGTGAGAGACAATGGTCAGATAATGTTATGTTCTTCTCCTCCACCAAAACAACCTGGTGATTTACTGGTGTCCTGCCTCGCCTTCACAGAGAGGGAGAGAATATAGATGAGGTGGTTTGGATGGAAAGATGGGGACAGAGGGAGGACTCGCTGTTGTTCTGCTATCCCATGACAGAGTTCCCTGTTTGACTGGGGCGGTTGCCATGGTCACTATTGTGTTGAGACATTTATAGTGACACCGATAGTGATCACTCTGCTGTTATTGATAGTGGCAAAACCTGGCCAGTATCCGGCTCTGTGTTCTCTTTGTTGCTCTTCTCTTTATTTCGTGACTACTGCACATAATATCTTTACTCTGTGTCCCACCCTGTCGTCTCACTCTCGGGTCACTGTGAGCAAAGGTGTGTGTGTGTGTGTGTATGAGTGTGTGTGTGTGTGCGCGTGCGCGTGTGTGTGTGCGGTGCGTTTGTGTGTATGTGAGGAGTATGACTGCCATCTGCTGTAGGACTTTGAACATTACATGTTGTTGACAACATACATTATTTTTAAAGTTAAATGAGTGAATATAATATTGTTGCAGTCCACACTGTCAGTTCTTTTTATCTGCACAGTAGGAAAACACAAGGGGATGACAAAATACAGTGATAAAACCACATGATTAAAGACAAGAGGAAAAATATGAACACTATTGTGAGATAAAAGTCCTCAAGGGCCTTGAAGACAGACAAAACAAATCATGGTGACAGCTGAAGTGACAAAAAAAACTAAATGACAAGGAATTCCAAAGAGAAAATAATTCTTCATAAAAATATATATAGATATGAAGGGTAACAATGACAAGTGAAGGAAATTACCATTTATCTCTTTCCCCTCAGTCACCGCCTGGAGGTGAGAGCTCAGGTTGCTCAGGCTTTCCTTGCCAAGTTCCAGCTATCTCATGAGGAGATGGTCACACTGCGAGGGGCTCGGGATGCACCCATTACTGAGGTAATTTCCATTATAATCTATGCTAATGAATGAAATCATGTAAAATCCTCACCACACCCACAAGCTGGAGGGGTTTCAGTAACAGGAGCCCCTTTTACACAGACATCCTGCCACATTGCTGTAAAAGAAAGTCATCTTTGCTTGTTACTAAACCAAACAAACCCGGCATTACGCCGGCGCCATGTGTGATTTTTAGACAACATGCCGGCATCCTGGAATCAGAGGCTTGATGTGTAACAGGACCGTGTCACTGTCTGTCCTGTGTTCTGCTGGTCATACTGTCGATTTAACTCTGTGACTTCCTCCACTGCCGGCTTAAAGGCAAGCTCCCCCACCCCGCCCAAATTCTGTGTTCATACCTTTTATACCGAGGCAGAATAAAGGTGCAACATTCCCATAGTGAACAGGCTGTGTAAAAGGGGCTAGGTACAGATACTGAATGCGTCTTGCTGATCTGCAGTTTTTATTGTCAGTTTTTCCTTTAGAGGCTCCATTATCTGGATCCCCTAGTTGAAGGATGACCACTCTTCTCACTCTCACTCATGCTGCCACAATAACTAATGAGTTGTAAGATGTGATAAAGATAGGAAAATCGAAATGATTTGAGCTTCTCTGACCATCCTCCCCATCGCTTGTTACCGTTTCCTACTAAACATGAAATAAAATCTAAATGATCTAAAGAAAGAAAATCAAACTTTTATTACCTGGTTATGATATGCACATACATAATTTTGCATATCAGATAACACCACACATCTTTCAGCTTCAAAGCAATTTTGCATGATAAGTTACAAAGATAACTTACCAAAGCTGTAATTTTTAGTCTTTTACCAAAAATGTTCATTGACCTCTGCAAATCTGCCACCTTTTACTCTAGTATATTCATTTATGTGTCATTCATTTTCCCAGGATTTCTTCAGAGCTCTCAGCCGAGTGAAGCACATCCACGAGGATGTGAAAATCCTCCTGCGAACCAACCAGCAAACTGCAGGGTAAGGTGCATATCTGACTCCACAGTGTTAGTCTGTTCCCCACCAGTGTCTTTTATGGTAATTTTATTCTCCTTGTTAAATTCATGGCATTTATTTTGAACCAGAGATGTGGAACAGTTAAGTAGGAGAAAAACATCCAGGTCGGGTATTTATGTCACTGTCAGGGATCTGACACTATGCTGCAGGTCATGAGTATGTAATGTGTGGTCTTGGTTCGTGTGCTTGTTCCAGGTTAGAGATCATGGAGCAGATGGCCGTGTTACAGGAGACATCATATGAGCAGCTCTACCGCTGGGCTCAGAGTGAGTACAGTACACAGAGTTAATACCACGAGCACACCAAGGGATAAAACTGACTTACCATGACCCTCCATGTACACAGCCCTCCATACTGAACTGGGGTGTTGTGTTGTCAAAAACAGACAATTAAGCCAATGTATTCTGTACAGTTTACTTCCATTTGTCTCCAAACGGTTGCTACTGTTGCATGATTTCTATTAGTTGTGTGTTTTTTTTGTTTTTTTTTATTGGATATACCAAAATACAAAACTGCGCTCTTTCAAGTGACCATAAATATCCAGTAATGGCGTGTATAGGAGTCATTTGAGAATACATGTGACTCATAACTTCTGACTGAGTATTGTCAAACGAATGCTTGAAACCAAATGTTTTGTCGTTGAAAATGAAAATGGAAATAGTCTATTTAGATCACAGAAACCTCATTTGTTTAATTATACAGTAACAAAATACAGAGCGTCTACTAAATTGTGAGTTGCTCCACAGATTCTTATTTTGCTGTGGTTTAGATTTGCCAAAAGTCCCAGTTCCGTAAATTAGGCAAGTGAAAGTTTGGTGTTGGTTAAATTAAAGAACTCGAAGTTCTTCTGTTTTTTTGTAATTTCTCTGCATGTTGTAGAAGTTGTAGAAGTTGATTTATTTGTGAATAGTCTCTTTTTTTGTACACGCATTTGTCAGTCGTTAATTTTCACAAAAATATTACCACACATTCTCTTAGGAACACATGTACATGTCTTTCCAGCATTAAGTAAAGTCCAACAAGAGTGGAGTGTGTTGACCCATTTTCTCCAATAGTCTGGAAGATTGGCCACTGCCTGTTCATTGTTTGTATTGTCTGAAGCATAAGCAAACCGACTGACTTCTTAGTGAAAGCTCATTGGAAAATATGATTTTGAAAATGTTCTTGGTGCTTTGGTGTGCTTTCTTGCCAACAGGGTTGACATGGTCAAAAACATTTAGCAACAGTGAATGGAGCATAACACAAAGATAGTAACTATAAAAACAGCACTCAGATGATAGTGTCCTACTCCGATAGATATTATATAGATTATGTTTCTTGTCCTGTATCTCTTCTTGTTTTTCTCTCTTTCTACATAGACGAATGCAGGGGACTGACCCAGGAGACGTGTGATATCAGCCCTGTGCTGACTCAAGCCATGGAGGCCTTACAGGACCGGCCTGTCCTTTACAAGTAACATATAAACACAACAGAAACTTATTTATCTAAATGAAACACTGTATGGTCTGTCCCTTCTGTTATCTTTCTCTCTATGCCAGCCAGTGTTTACTCAGAGTGCTAATAACAAGTAGAAGTCAGCTTGTGTAGTGGTGAATGTTTTAAAATGTCCAATATCAAAGGGGCTGTTTGAATCTATTACTAACAATAGAGAGATAGCTCCTAAATATACAGTATGAAAATAAATAGCTACAAGCGCCACACTTCACTGATCTGAATACATGCTTGTTAAATTCAGAATGAAGTGGCACTGCTGCTGTCTTCAGTGGGTTACTCACAGGTGAATTGTAAGAGTTTTTGGCTGAGGAGATTCTTGTCTCAGACAAAGAGAAACAAAGAGCTTTTTGATTAGAAAGCAACAGAACAAACAGCCTGAAGCAACAGAAAATGTCACCACTATCCAGCCAGCGGTAGAAATTACAGATCCGCAAAATAAATCACTGTCAAAATTCGTCATGAACAATCAGGACTATAACAAACTGCGGCCACAGGTTTCTGGCACGCACTGTGTACAGAGTACAACTTTATGTGTACATTTAGCAAGAATTCAGTTTTATTTCCATTCAGTGTTTCTCATGCTCTTCATGTTGCTTGTGTAGAATTGCAAAGGTCTCCCAGATTTCCTGAAGCTTCCTGTGAGTTTAACTTTGTCCCAAAAAACAAAACAACACAGTGGAACGTTTCACACGTTACACCAAGATATGCTTTCATGGCAAAGCCTCCTTCTGTTGGTCTTCATTCTCGGAAATGCACCTGTCTCAGTGCCCAGAAAGTGTCCAAGGTCGTGCGCTGGCTGGGGATGTTTAGGCTGAGAGAGCGGAGACCGACGTTCCTGGAATCTTAATTCAGCACTATCTTCTGTTTAGTCTGTCGTAGAGTCTGCCACCGCCAAGTAATCAAAACAACCTCAAACTCTTTCCTTTTGGAAAAGCTGCCTGCATTGTTGCTGCATGTCAGCGACTGACCTCCGACACACAGTCTGCACGAAAAACACTGTGTTCACATGAAGTTTGGGTGTTGAACGTTGGCCCCTCTCTCTCCTCTTTTCGGTCAGGTACACTCTGGATGAGTTTGGGACTGCTCGCAGGTGTGCGGTGGTAAGAGGCTTCATCGACGCACTCACCCGCGGCGGGCCAGGAGGAACTCCTCGCCCCATAGAGATGCATTCACATGACCCCATGAGGTAATCAGTCCCGTTGTAATATGACGCTTCTTACTCAAATCCCATTTAAGTGCTCAATTTTGCCATTTCTCAACATAATAAAACCAAAAGGAAACCTAATTTCTGATGGAAATTTAGCTATTTTTCCACAGAGTTGGAGAAACTCAAGGATGCTTCTTTCATGTCTCTGCATTAATTTTGAAGGTACGCTGAATAATGAGTTCAGTGTAGCTTAGCTCATTTAATGGATGTCTGCAGAATCAAAGAGAATATCCCCTTAAAAATATGAACACGTACATTTATGCATTTCAAAAGATGAATGTCTTGTCGAACTTAACCACAAGTTATAATTAATGTATTTAAAGAAATTAGATTATATCAAACTTACAACCTGTTTCCTGTTTGTGCACACAACCAGAGCTGATGAATACTAATACTGTATTTACATATATTTAGTATAAAAAAAAAGTTCTAACTGGTTTGCAGTTATTAGGATTTTGTGAGAACTTGTCAAAACATTTCTGGTGATCACAAATTTAAACTGTCAGAATTTTTCCAGACTAGATTCATTATTCAGTAGAACTTAAAACCACACACAGACATTCAAATGGATAGTACAGGAAATATAGTTGAATCCAGGTCTAATATTCTACAGTGTATCTATTGTATGATTGTAACAATCATATTTCATGTCCTGATTATGATGATCCCAATTCAAGATGATGTTAAATATCTATTTTGTCAAGGTGTGTGTGAGTGTGTGTGAGTGTGTGTGAGTGTGTGTGAGTGTGTGTGAGTGTGTGTGTGTGTGTGTGTGTGTGTGTGTGTGTGTGTGTGTTTCCTTTTGTACCACGGTCTCTTCCCTCTTCCTCCTGTGCCCAGGAGCTAAATAGGAGATTTTCTCAGAATACCAGCCATGTGTGGAACACAAAATCACCTCCACTTTATAGGAGGCATCAGCAGTTCTGAGAACATCAAGTTCTTTCTCACCTCCCTATGTCCTCACACTCGCTCACACGCTCACAAACACACATACACACGCAGGCTTACACATAATAATTCAAGTTTAACCTTGCTGTTTTCCACCGTTATGTAACACCAAAAGCCGTGTGTGTTTGTGTGTGAGTGGAGTGAAACATGATGACCTGTGCCTCGATGTAGCTGTGGTCATGGCGTGGTAAGATTAGCCCTCGGGTGGCCCCTCAGTGACGTACTGGTTAATGCAGACTATTTTGTCGCTCTTTCAGGTACGTCGGGGACATGCTGGCCTGGCTGCACCAAGCCACTGCTTCAGAGAAAGAGCATCTAGAAGCTCTGCTGAAACAAGTCACTCTGCAAGGTATGATGCTTCCTAAATGCTAATTATACAGCTCCATCATCTGCGGTTCATGCCATACCTTAAAATTACAAATGGTACAATTGCACATACTATCTTTTTTTTTCCCCGCTGTCTTCTTTTTATATAACCCTTATTGGAACAGTTTTCTTTGCAATTTTAATTAGGTGTATTTTACAAGTGAACCGCAGCTTGTAAACAAATGTCACAAGTATTTGTTTATTGGACAGAGTTTGGGAAACCAGTCATTCAGTGAGGTTAGAGATGTTGGCAACAGTTAGAGTGTGAACAAATCTAATTCTTGTACATTTAGTTCAGCCTGATGAACTAATCCTGTGCTTGTTTCCCTAATTTAACTTCTTCGGTTCTCATTAAGAATGACTACAGCTTAGTTGAGACCGGAGAGTGCTCTTGGCCCATTTTGTCAGGCTACTATACATCCAGGCTGTCAGATCACATTTATCTCCTTTTGTAGTAGTTCTCTGTTAATTCTGATTATCATCTCACTCCTAGCAAATCACATGAGAGCTGACTGAAAAGTTAGAGCATTTTCAGGCTGTTGTCATGGTGTCACTTCAGTTTGAATGACGGGCATTGCTGTCACCTGCCTAAACACAGTGAACAGTGAAAATATATGTAAAAGTCTGAGTAAGCATCAATGTGTGAATGCATCCTAAGCCTCACACAGGAATTAATTAGGAATGTGGAGGATGGAGGATGTGTGTTACTGCAGATTTGATCACATGCAGATTTACCCCAGTGCTGTATTTATTAATACTGTGCTAATATACATGATATCCTCAAAACAGCTGATGCCATCCCAAATAGCCCTGATTATTTATTCCTCTTTCGTTAGGTGTGGAGGAGAACATGCAGGAGGTGGTTGGACACATCACTGAGGGGGTCTGCAGACCGCTCAAGGTGAGCAACCAAATTACTTTAAGAAGCTATAAAGTAAAACAAAAACACTGATCAGCTGTGTTGAATGTTTAATGTGTTGTGTATTTTGTGGACCTGTTCCGCAGGTTCGGATAGAACAGGTGATTGTGGCTGAGCCAGGAGCTGTCCTACTTTACAAACTGTCCAACCTGCTCAAGTTTTACCACCACACCATCAGGTATTTTAGCTCACTCACAAGTTTGCAGCGTTACAATCACTATGTACTATGTATTTCACTATGAGTTGACAGCTGAAATTGATTGATGGCTCAACAAAAAATAATGGGGGCAACTGTTTTGATAATCGATTAATCACTTAAGTAATTTGTAGAGCAAAATATACTGTGGCTCTATTTTTTTTAATTTGCTGCTTTTCCCTGCTTTATATTATTGTTATATTATTATGAGCTTTTTGTTTTGCATCATCTGTTGGACAAAATAAGCAATTTGAAGAAGCAACTTTGGGCTCTTGAGGCTCGTGATGAGCAGTTTTTGCCATATTTTGACATTTTCAAATTTAATTAGTCAGTGAATCGGGGAAAAGAAAGAGAATTGATTATCACCGTATGCAGCCTTGTTGACTTGTTTGATCTTTGTCCAGCTCTATTATCGGGACTAGTGTGGCCTCCTTGCTCATCACTATGGAGGAAATGCACGTGCTCAGCAAAAAGATGTTTTTCAACAGCCTTAGCCTCCATGCAAGCAGACTCATGGACAAGGTATAGTAATATGATATTCCACAATATTGTTTTTATTTCAGTCGGTTGTTGTTGTATATTTTATGTGTAAAAAAAAAATTAGTTTATCTTCTTATCCAGAGTGATTCAAGTGTTTCACCAAAACATTCTTTAAATCCTTGATAAACAAGAATGAGAAGAAATCAAATCCAAGTTGACCAAAATAAAATCTACATACGCAAAGAAAGATCATGTCAAAGAAAGTGACTGCAAACAATACTTCACCTAAGGAAAGAGATAAAAGATGAAACCTTGTTTTTTTTTTTTTTGTTTTTTTTTAAATAGAGACAGTTCGCAATGTTCTTTCATAAAAATGCTTAAATGACAGTGCAGAAGTTCAGTTTTGCACCCTGTGGACACATGCTGTGTATTTCAGTTTTCCGTCTAAACCCTCAAAGACAACAAGGCTATTTCTGAAGCACTTATGCTTGTAAACAGTTTCAGCCCGCCGGCCACAGCATCGAAATGGCGCTCGCTGCCAAAAAACACCAGACTTGTTACCGTTTAGTTAAATTGGCATCCAAATATACCTCAGCACGAGCGAGAGCTCTTCCACATTACATGCTCGCTGTTTACTGATCAATAGCAGTTACAAGAGTTGTCCCTGTAGCTTGGTGTTAATCAAATTGGAAGCCCTCAGGGTTTTGGTGTCAATTCCAGCTAATGCCAGGAACACAGCCTTCTCATGATTTGCTCCATTAGGTGGACAAAGGTGGCCAGGCTCAGTTCTGCGTTGTATATCCAGAGGCCAATGAAATCAAAACCATCTTCATTAAAAAGCTCTACTGACTCTGAACAAGTGGAGGCTCAGAGTAGCAGCAGGGAGCAGTTGTATATTCAGTCTATCGTGTTGCTCATTAGGGATGTTAAATGCTTTGATAATGTTGTGAGGACCACTTGTCTTTATAAAGGCTGCAGCCCACACACACAACTAATCTCTGCGAGAATAACTTTGCTACTACACCCGGACAGGTGGAGCTGCCTCCTGCAGACCTGGGACCCACAGCCTCCCTCACTCAAACGCTGTCCCTCCTCAGGGAGGTGCTGGCCTCCCACGACTCCTCAGTGGTTCCTCTGGATGCCCGCCAGGCTGACTTTGCCCAGGTTTAACACACATTTCTACTATATGATCAGACTGAGAGAAAGGCTGATCTGTTACTGTTTCTGTTAAATCTATGAGCTATGAATGTGTTAATATTTGTTTTATCGTCTGTTCTATTTACTCATCTCTTAAGGCTCTGTCTGACTTTGTCTCCCTCAGGTGCTCTCTTGCATCTTGGATCCTCTCCTACAGTTGTGCACCGTGTCAGCCAGTAACCTCGGTACAGCTGACATGGCCACCTACATGGTCAACTCGCTGTATGTGATGAAGACAACGCTGGCTCTCTTTGAGTTCACCGACAAGAGACTTGAGATGCTTGAGTTCCAGGTTTGCCTTCATTATGATTTTAGAACACCTTAATAGTGAGTCAGACAATTAAATGATGTGTCAGTTTTTAAATGTCTATTTACATTTGATTACAATTAGTCAAGGCCAACACACCACACCTTAGTGGGACAAGACAAACTGAGTCATAAAACACTAATGTTATCCAAAGTGAATGCTCAGTTTGCAGTCACCATAATGACTGTGCATCAGGGTATTTTTCATTAGAATCAGTTAATTATTCTTTTCCCTTTCATTAAAACCCAAAGAGCCCAAATCTTTTATTAAAAAGATTTAATTTGCTATCTCATAGAAGGGTGTGCGTCATGCATTGTTGTTCAATGCGCCATGTATCCCTCTATTTTTAGCACATCTTTTGTAATCGAGCACCACAAGAGCTCCTGTGGAAGTTTCATTATCAATAGCACAGTGATTCTCCATTAACCACAAGTACCACTGGCTCACAATGCAGGCTTGGACTGGATTTTAAATCACTCTCTCCCACATTTTCTAGATCGAGGCTCACCTTGACACTCTGATCAACGAGCAGGCATCCTACGTGCTGACCAGAGCCGGACTGAGTTATATCTACAGCTGTGTCCAGCAGCACAGTGCTGAACAGGTCTCACATGGAGCATTTAACCACACTCTTACATGCACTCACTTGTGAAGTTACAGTACACATCTCTCCTCTTAGACTCCCTAATGGTCCTCTTTTTATATTATACAGGCCCTAACATTATTGCTTACACTACCTATTTGGGCTTTACAATAGCTATCGCTATGGTTACCACATGACCAATATCTTTATTAGTGCATAATAGCATTTCTGTCAGATTTTCAGATGAGAAAAGGACAGAGGGAGGCAGATCATATTATGTTCTATTAGAATATATTACCTTGTGCAGAAGTGTCTTGTGCAGTTGAGAGACCTGATGCCCTGGAGCCTTCCTCCGTCTTTACAACACACTTTGCCACTAGGCTGACTGAGACCCATAGTTGTGGTTTAGCGTGTGAGTCTTGAAACCCTGGGTCATGTCAGGACACACCACACCCTGCTGCTGCTGCAGCTCAGTGCGAAGCTCAATCAAGACCTGTCATTCTTCTGCAGACTACTTCTCTCCTCGGGTGGCCTGTCTTGGTTTTTCCTTAAATAGTCCTCTGTTTGAAAAGATTAGGTCTGGCTGTCTACACTCGACAGCATCCCAGATGTCAACGACTGACAAGAATCCCCGAGTTTATTTCAGCCTTTTCAGGTTTACTTTTACTATCTGTTTAACATTTTATCCCTGTAATTTTCTGTGATACATCAGATGAACGAGTCAGAAACAAAAATAAATAAAACGGTGATTAAAACAATACTGTTCACTGGCTAGCAGCTAGCAGATGAGTTTGCGGGCTCATGATGGTTAATGTGCCCTCATCCCTATAAAATCACTCCAGGCACTGCAGAGTTGCTTTGACCCTTGCACTGCTTTCTGTTTGCTGCTTTTAATGTAGGCAATTTAGGCGTTTAAGCTTTACTTAATGTTGTCATTCTGGATAATCGGTGTCGGCTAATTGTCTCGAAGGTACCTGCTGTTGTGTTCACAAAGTCAGTCATGTTTTTAATCTGTCTAGTTAAGATTAAGGTTTCAGGGAGGGGGGTTTCTCCTGTTCACGAATTAAAACTCACATGTCCAAGTTCAGTTTTCTAAAAATGCTGAATTATATAGTATATATTTCTTTTCCCAGTAAATACCTCCAGTGCTGATAATTAGTCCTGAATTATAAACCGAAGATAGCTACAACAGCCCATGACATCAGAGAGATGTTGAACCAACCAGTCTGCCATTTAAAAACTAAGCCAGCATGAGAAAGGAAGTGTCATGTAGTTATTAAGATACATGTGATGTTTTATTATGATACAGATCTTAGATCATATTTTCCAGCCCTAATGTAAATCATCTTTTTGTTTTTTTTGCTGCACACAATGATGATGTGTGTGTTTTTTCATTTTTGTTTTTTGTTGTTTTTTTTCAATAAACCTTTTCGTGAACTTCCCCTTAAACCAAAGAAAAAGAAATGATTCTTGGTATACGGTAAGGTGACCAGGGTAACATCACTCACTGAGGCATCACTGTGTGTCTGCCTCCATCCATTTTTAGCATCTGCTGAGAGTAATGTATACAGATAACACAGGAAGAGACTTGCTGCATGCAGACATGAATTAATGAAGGTCCACAGTCACCTGACCTTTGTTCAGGTCTGAGATTCAACATTGCTGCTGTTCAAACACCTGTGACCTTGAGCTGGATTCTAAGCTGATGTTCACTTTTCTGTCTCAGGGTGCTCTGTCCCTCCTCCCAAGCATGGACAGCTCCTCTGTTAAAGCAGCAATGGTGAGTTACACCACATGTGTTTATATATCTAATGTTCCCTGGAGGGAATAATAAACCGTCACTTAATTATGATGTTTCTCTGACTAAGCACCTGCAGTGAACTCTCCCCCACAAACAACAGGTCCAGTTTGATCGGTACTTGTCATCGCCAGACACTCTTGTGATGCCACAGCTCAACTTCCTGCTCAGCGCGGCCATCAAGTGAGTTCCTGTCCCTAATCATGAGAGTAGCTCTCCCTGAGTCTTGCATGTATGCAGTGTTCAGGCTTCAAGTTAAATGTTTACCACGTCACAGGGTAAAGAGCATATTCAGAGGGATAAAAATAGAATGTGAACGTTAACCGAATAATGTTTAACATTCATTAGTTTCCCAGATGTAATATGATCATTACTGCATTCCAAACAAAACACTCGACTAAATGCACAGCGTGTTTGGATGCTAAATTGCTGAAGCCACCAACACATTGAGAGAGTGGTCCACAGGACTGTCTGTATTTGTCTTACTGATCAGAAAATGCACATGCTTTTAGCTCAATCCAGCTGCTACATTGGAGGGCTCTTTCTATGAGTCACGTTTACTGGGAAGTGCAGCAGGCTTGAGGAGCACTCTGTACCTCAGGTTAATGTTCCCTATTAATGGACATGGGAGGACTGATGGGCAGGACGCCATTAATTAGCTTCTGGTCCATTTCTCACTCACACTCATTCCCTGAAATCATTCCTCCTCTTTGTCTTTCTCTCTCTCTCTTACTCTCTCTCACTCTCTCTCTCTCCTCCCACCCCACGCCCCCCCAACCCTCCACACTATCTCTGCTTCTCTGCTCACCTAAATACACAAAAACACCCGCTATCACTCTGAAAATACTCCTGGAGTGCACAAATAATGAGAATGTACTCTTAGATTCCCTTCGTTTCTACTTTTGTGTTAGTGCACTTGGTGTGGAGTAAGGTGTTATACACAGCGCTGTGGTTCTGTGCTCTCTGTGGGCCAATTAAAAATATGGATCTCAAGAGCCTGAGTGGGATACAACCAAGGTGCTCCCACTGTGTCGTTGACTCCTCTCACTGGGCTCTTCTGATTCAACCGCTGCATCCTCCATTCATACTGCACTGAAAGAAGTATAAGTCACATTATATCCTTCACTTCAACTTTATATGTTTGTTTTTTTATGATAAAACAGTAAAAAAAAAAAAAAAAAATCATACTTTACTTAAAGCTACAATGATAAATGAAGAACAAAAGATGTTTCTAATTAATTTTTTTTTTTTAAATGCTCAAGGTGACTTATGAATCAGTCTTGTCTATAAAATGTCAAAACGGTGGCCACCACAATATCTTAAAAAAACACATTATATACCAAAAAACACACATGCTCCAAATGCGTCTTTCTCAAACAACCCATTTCCAGTGAAGCCTTTGTGAAACCTTTGGTTTAGATTTTAATTATTCTACTGATCACATCCGACAGCAGTGGCAGATTGGTATAGCATGTCAGATAGAAGAAAATATCTGGGCATCAGTTATAGAAAATACACTTCACTATTCTGAGCTGTAATACTGAGAAAAGAGACAACACATGCACATACAACAGGGTCCAACAGTCTGAGATCACTTTGGGGAAGTGGTCTTAGACTTTTGGACCCTGCTGTATGTTTTGGAAATGTGCAAAGATGCAAACATTTTGGAGAGAAGTGAAAGATGAAATGTTTACCTGCTATTTCCTCTTTAGTGTATTTTGGCTTAAACGAACAGTGCAATGATCAACCACAGCACTATATTTAGTGGAATACTCAGTTTATAGTCAGAAAGACTGTTCTGAAATTCTGGATTTCTTAGCACATCCCTGTTCTGGAGCGTTGGTAGAAGGAGGTAGTGAGAACACTCCCTCTGGAAAAGCTGACCTACACACTTCATGACAACGTCGAGGGATTTATTAAGATATGTCAACCAGTCTTGGACACGGTGGACCCCTCTGGACTGGACTTCGTTCTACCTAATTAACAACATTGGAACTGACTACAGCATACTCTAGTAATTTGAATGCAATTTGACTCCTGCTTCTTTATGTCTTGTTAAGGTAGTTCAAAATGAAAGAAGTGGTTATGTGCATATTCAAAACTGAGACCATATGTAATTGGTGCCAGACCCTCCAATAAAAAAAATGTCACGTTTTGTTTGACCAACAGTCGAATGTAAGACCAAGCAAAGCAGCAAATTCTCACATTTTTGATGGATCTTCAAACCATCAAATATGTGGTATGATTTAAACAAACAATCCATGATGCTGTAATATGTATCCATAGATGGCAGTGTGCACCACATACACCACTACCACTCTTTGTTTTTACTCTGCAGGGGCACTCAATGGTCACTGAACAAAAAAAAAAAAAAAAAAAGCAATTAGGACAAATTCTTACTCATGGCTGATTTATTTCAGCTCTTGAACAGTGACTAATTAGAGTATAGCTCTGCAGGTCTGATTTAGGTTAGAAATACTAGAATTTAAAAGGCCCATTCATTGCTGTCACTTTGTTTTGTGAGTATAAAAATCTTAAGCATTTTATCTGTTTGTGCAGGGAGCAGATTTTCCGTCAGTCGACAGAGCTGGTGTGCAGAGCCTATGGAGAGGTTTACGCGGCGCTGACCAGCCCAGCTAACGGCTACAAAGACCCAGAAAACCTGTTGCCCAGATCCCCTCAGCAGGTCCAGACCTTGCTGTCCTGAGAGACACTTCTGTCGCACCTGGTTGATCTCAAAAGCACCCGGCACCGGGCGGCCTGCAGGTTATTTAAAGAGCGGTGTAATTTGTACAGTATAATAACACAAATGTATATAAAAGTGGTTGTTAAGGTGGGGTTCTTTGTGGGAAATGTGGGATGTGGGTCACTGACCACAGAGAGAGACATGTCTGTATATAGAGCTTCCTGTGCGCAAGGAGGAAAGAACATTATATGTATATGATCCTTTTACATTCACTGCTGCAGGCGGTTGGCTCGTTCTCTTTCTCTGTGAAACTCATGTGTCTCCTTCTTTCTGTTTCACACCATGTTCTCTGTTTGGGGTCCATAGTTTTATAAAACAATGTCTTTTTATCGAAAACACTGACCATTATATAAAACAAAAGGATACACTAAATTAATGATGCTTGTCTTATTTTTCCACACTTAAAAGTGGTCGGGAAAAATTCTGCCACAGGAGGAACCTCAGCGGCTTCAGCACAAACGTTGTTTATTTTAATCTCAACTGTTTTGAGCTGTCGGGATAAAATGGAAAGTCTGTCTTACCATCTTGTTTGGTTTTTCAAACAAATGTCTGCCATGCTGACTAAGATATGAAAATAAGACTATAATGAGGCTGGATTTAGTCATTTACCATAAATTCTACCTTTTAAATGAATCTTTGGCAATTTAAAAGCCATTATGGTGTGTCAGGAGTGGGAAATGTTTTTCTTCACTATTACCACAGCATTAAACCCCCATTTTTATTATGAGCTAAGCTTTCTCGTCATGTGCTCTCTTTTGTACATAATACACCTCGTCTTGTGATGTGTTAGTTTATGAAAACTTTTCTCTAGATGATGCAGTGGTAACCAGGATAAAGTCATATAGCACTGGTTATTGACATATTGCTTTACATTATAGGTAAAAGGCATAAAAGACTTCACAAGGATTTTCTTTCACAATGATAATATTCAGCTTTTATAAATTGAGATCTACAGAATCAAAAAAAAATCAACTCTTTTCTAGTCTTAACGACCACAACTCATACACCAATAGTGCACCGGGCGCCAATTTTGGGTTCAGTATCAGAGATGAAACCACCAACCTTCTGATTAGCAGACAACCCAATGGACCACCTGAGCCACAGCCATCCCAAAGTATTGGACAGAAGTGACACGATGGTGTATAATATTAGTGAAAAATTGACACGACCCAGCTCACGTAATCCCCAGTAAAGCACCACTGAAACAGTAAAGATAAAGTGAATATTGATCCTTTCTGTTGTAATGCTCTCAGTCCTGAGAGGCAGCTTTTCATTTCTGCTATCTGACATCAAGGTTCATGGCAGCAGGCCTCATCTTGGCAGCACTGCCAGCACTGAGTCCCAGGATTTCCCCAGCTCACCGGATGTTACTCGGATATCATTGGCCAGGACATTGAGTACTGGGAATAAATGGAATTCCACAAAGTTCAGCATCTGGACGGCACTCTTAAGTCCTTTAAATAGACCGGCTCTCTCTTCCAGTTCTGCTTGGCTCCGCTCTGATACAATCTGGATTCTTGAGTGTTTTTACTCAGCACTCTCTGGCATAAAGTGGGATGATGTTTGAAAAGCAAGATTATTGAATAACAACACACCGGGCGCACCTTCACAAACTCACAGGCACGTAAGTTGTGCGTGGATACATGTGGGCTTGCAGAGTTCAGCATGTGAGGGCTTTTTCTTGCTGGTGGCTGTATTAATGAGTTAGCAGATGTGAGAGGTGATGGAGTCACCACTTAGAGGCAGGTAGTGGTGAGCGGGGTGGCAAACATTCGTCCCATCATTCGCTCCATATGACAGGTCGCCAGGCTTTAGCCTGCTGAAGCATGAGACCAGCAGGAATCTGGGTTAAAGAATAATAGCAGCAATATTGAGTTGTTTTTTTTTTTTTTTTCTCTCTATTTCCTCTTGCACTTCACTGGCTGGTGGTAAATGACGATCCACAGATGACAAGTTGAGTCTTATCTATTGCCTCAGCAGAAAATTTGAAAGGAAGATGACTCAAATGAATGCGCTGTGGAAATCACAAGTCTTACTGCATGCCTATTGTGCTAATGTTGCTCTTTCTCCACGTTTTTGCTTAGAAATGTCACGCGTTGCATCCTCACTTGGAAATGACTCATCATCTCCTCAAAATAGGACGTGGTAGCTTGTAAGTGAGGGATTTGTGCCACATCATAGTGATGTGTTTTTATTGATTTACTTTATTGAGTTTCATTTAAGTTATGAAAACTCCCAAGTATTGATTTTCTTCAGAGCATGTGATGACATCTTCCTGGCTTACAGTCCAATTTTTTTTTTTTTATCAACTTATCCATGCGTATTGTAGAAACTGCTGTGAGTTCATGAAGTTGCACGTTAGCTAATGTATTTGCAGTGTGAAATGGTGGTGGAAATGTTTCTGATCAAGTCTAAATGTAGATATCTAACATCCAACTAAATTTTGAATGGTAGTCAAGCACAAGACCACAAGCACAAGACTGACTGTTAACTTTTAAATTTGATTTATCAGCTTAGGCCAAGCTCCCACCCCTGGATCAAAAGGATGTTTTCACAGTTATAAAATCTTGTGTTGTGGCCGACATGAGTTTTTCCAGCTTTACAGTTATAGATTGTTGCTCCATACGATTGTGATGGAAACAGAGGAAATATGCAGGTATAAAACAGTATCGTCTGCATACATACGGGAAACCTCTTCATGACATGATAAATGCTGACGTCAGGCTGCTCTATCAGAGTTTTCTGTGAAGATTTCAGGTCAAATTTTGCTGCAGTTAACTTCTATTTTGAGCAGTTCTACCTCTTTGAATAACAAAAGACTCAAGAAAGGAGGAAAGACAGGATCTCGATAGAGCAAGAAGATCGATACAAACATCCACACTGGTTACCTCAGATGAACTAAAATGACAAAACAGTAGACTCAGGGAAATTCGAAACACTCAAAAAAAAAAAGAACTTTATCACTGGCATGTTTCTTTACCAGGAACACCGTGAATGAGGTAAAATGCCTACTTCTACTTTCCAGCTGTAATCTTCCCACACAGATAACGTCCTGTCTGATAGGAAGTTAGGAAATCAGTGACGGAATAATGGACTTTGTGCCACTAAACTACAAAGTAAGAACACTGTAAGGTGTGCAATGTTAATGTGTTATCTGTTTTGATTAGGCTCTTCATTTCACAAACTGTGCTGTACTGTGCAGATTATGCACAGTTGCATCACACCCTGCCCCCCTTGTTAAACATTGGACGCAAACTTTCCGCAGTAGGAGATGTGTTTATCCTTGGAAATCAAGTCGTCATCGTCATTTTGTGGTCTTCAGTCAATACTTGGAGAACGCTTTGTTTCTGGACCTCATCCAAATTCTTGGTTTTAATTAAGCCACTCATCACTCTCACGCCTCATAATTCTCATTTGGACCATTAGAGAAATTAGATGTTATTTATGTAACATGCTCTCCATGCATTGTGCACTAGTTGCTTCAAGCACAGGGTACGGTCATCCATCTTATTATGAGGCTGAAATATCTCCTGCCTCATATCAGAGCTACTCATAATTATTTCTCCACATTGCTTTTGTTATTTGGAGAGGTTACCTTATGTCAAACCTTTCTCTCTTTGGCGGCTATTATGTAATTTGTCTATTAGCACAGGAAGGGAGACACTGTGAAGTACTGACCTGAAACACAAGTGCACAGTAATTAATTTTCCTTTCTGATTCTCTGCTGTTCCCATCATCCTAATCAGCATTTCATTCAGTGCACTCAACACAGCACAGGGCTTCAGAAACTTCAAAAACCAACTCGGAAAAAAAATCTGCATTTGTTGCTTGTGATTTTGACACATCCTGTAAGACGCAGTTGTTAATGCACGTCCATCTGACACTGCTATTGACAGGCGTACTCCCTGGCTGACCAGATGTACGTCCAGGTGGCCTGATAAACCAAGCATAGCAGAGAGACGCTATCGACGCAGTGTTTGGATAGTTGTGGGATGAGAGGAGCGCACAGAGATTACTGGCTCTCTCCGGCCAAAGATTAGCCAATGATGAAGCTGCTTTGCCCTCACGCTGTTGGAAAAGGTTGGACCCCCCGATGGTGCCCCAGAATGCTGGTACAGTATTGCGTGTGGCTGCGATACTTCATTGTGTAAGCTTTTTCCTCCCTGCAGAAACATGTTTGCTTTTGCTGGTATGAACACTTTGTACAGAGTCCCGGGCCAAACACAAGCACGTTCAGTAATTTCCGAATTGTGTCACTAATGACCAGATTTATCCTGTGTTGTTGTTGGATTTTAGTCACTCATGAAAAAACTTCTGCTTTTTTTTTCTTTTTTTTTTTGTTTGTTTGTTTTTTTTGTCCTGCATGAACATGAAATCTTTTACAAAGTCATCTGCAGCACAAAAGTGAGGTTTTTGAATATGATAAAGATTCATTTAAATCTAGTGGTAGTCAGAGATGTATGTATTTACTTCACTTGCAGATTGTTTATCATGATTATGAATGTATATTTTTAACCTGTGGTTTTTTGTCAGACTTTTTTAAAGATGACCAGGTTTGCCACCAGCAAACGACAAAATCCATGAACCTGAGAGACAGACAGACCTATTCACACTAACAGAATAGAGGACAAGAACATGTAACAAATTCACCGTGACTAATGCCTCTGTGAGTAATCCAACATGCTGTCAATCATTACTCACACAGAGAGCACTGTCTCCGCTCTCATTGGTCTGAATGTGGCCGTGCTGTGCGCTTCTTCAAAGCATAGTCCCGTGACTCCCATCCTGAGGCGAAAGAACGGGGCAGAGTTGTGTGTGTGTGTGTGTGTGTGTGCGTGTGTGTGTGCGTGCGTGTGTGCGTGCGTGCGTGCGTGCGTGCGTGTGTGTGCGCAGTAGAGGAAGAAAGGCAGGAGTGTTTTCGCCAGGGTCACGGCCAAAGACCCGGTCACCCTACTTTCATGTGTCCCTGCTCAGGGACGGTAAACGAACACAGGACTGAGCACAAGTTATGGCTGCTTTACACACGGCTGTGTTTTGAAGCTGTGATGCAACAGCAAGAGGCTGCAAAGTCAGTAACCGGTGGCAACATCCGCTCTGCTTCTGTCTTCCATCACTGTAGTGTCAGCTAAAACTTGAGCATCTGTTTCTGATCCTCAGATCAGTTAAACTACCTCTGTATATTTATGGTAAACAGATGACATCAGTGATTTGTAGTGTGCTGTGTATATATATTTATTTAGTTATGACTAATTGGGTGAAAAAGATTCTTTGCGCATCTTTAAAGGTCCCATATTTTACACTTTTCCTGTATTTTATTTGAAGCATTGATCTGTAAGAAGATATATTTGTGGTTTAAACTACCTAAAACTATCTCAGTGTAGTATTACATCTCTTCTCTCAGGATTCTCTCTGGAGCTCTAGTAACAACAGATCGGTGAGCCAATCGGAAGAGAGGAGGCTCTGAGCCTCTCTTCTGATTGGCTCACTGTTTTCTCTGTGATCGAATAAAAATATAGCAGATTTCAGGTAAACACTCAGAGAAACCAAATCCTGCAAGGATGGATGGTGGGTCCAGATGGGCAGGGCTTGGGGCATGGCTGAGAGCAAGACTACTTTGTTGTGACATCACAAAGTTACAGACATCCTGACAGCTTGTTTTAAGGCTCAGTTTCTGAATACAGGCTGTGTGCATTTCTCTGTGGACTGAGTGATTTGATACTTTTACAGTATTGATATAGAGCCTAGACCTGACACCTACCTTTATACTAAAAAGGACCTTTAGTAAAACTCAGATCATGTTATTGTTATCTATACACACAAATGTTCAGGTTTTCACGAAGGAAATAATTATGAGAACTAGAATATTGTTTCTAAATTTCTTCTTTCAGAGAAAGAATGCAAGGAAAGAGGAGAGATGCAGCTGTAGTGTGTGTGTGTGTGTGTGTGTGTGTGTGTGTGTGTGTGTGTGGGGGTGGGTGGGTGGGAGGGAGGAGGTGTCGGGGTGGTTGCGCAGAAACAGCACTAGAGGCCTGAGAGGGGAAGGAGAGAGCCCCGGTTACTGAGTAACCCGGAGCAGCAGTCCCATGCTCACCTTTCCCCTAATAGCCCTTCACCTTCCGAACCACGTGAAGTGGGCCTGTATGCTGACTCCCCATAGTGTGCACTCTAACACACATGCACCAAGGAAGCTTAGTCAGTGACAGAGAATCACAGTGCGCACACACATACACACACACACAAACAAGAGTGTAAGTAGAAGCAACACACAAGCAAAATAGTAGCAGCTTAAAGGTGGAATATGTGTGTGACATAAAATGACCAGAATACACTGCATCTGTTCAGATGTGACTTGTTGGTCAGTTCTAATGACTCAACACTTACCTCACTGTGCTGAGATTTCTGGGGTTTAAAACCCACTTTCACATTTAAATTTCCACACGCTTCAGGGCCCTGACACACCGAACCTTTGGGTGCCATGGGCCCATGTGTGGTTGCATGTAGTGTTTGCAATGTGCTTTTCTCAGTCCTCACCAACAGCCACTGGCAGATTGAGCATTGTGACTTGAAGTTGGGGGCAGGTGGCATTAGCATTTAGAGAAGTTTCTCCATGTTACACCATCACCTTAACTTTTTCCACAAGCAGAAGACCACAGGCTGACAACACTGTTACAAAGCAAACCTTTATGTTGCCAGATGCATCTTTTTTCTTTTTTTTTTTTTTCAGATGGATTTGCAATTGGTATTCTGAGTAAATGACATGACTGTTTAGACTGTGGTTTGCTGGTTTGTTTTTTTCATCTTTCTGCATGTTTTTTGGAGGACACATGCATGACTACTGACCGGTAATTTCCGCTCATGCGGGCACAGAACGCACAAGCACGTTAGCAGTTAACTGGTCGTCAGCTGCAGCGTTTGCTGTGTGCTCAAGTGCTGCTTTTAGCCCAAGATCTGTGGCGATGCATTATGTCTATGTTGGTGTCAGCCAGCGCTAGTTCTACCAGATTGACTACGTCTCAGTTTTGGAAAACAATCTCCAGATACTGTTTTCAACTTTAAACTGATAGATTGTCATGGGTGACCAAAATCACAAAACATTACAGCTCACTAACAAACCTGACAGGCAGGATTATCACTCCAGTCACTGTGTTTTTTTATATTCTCCTTCACGGATTTTCCACCCAGCTAACTAGCTAACACGTATTTTGACGTATTTGACTTTATGATATGTTTCACTTACAGGCCACTGTACGTCGTACAGGTAGAATGGTGCTGTTGCAATTCAGTAGTCACTGGCAGAGTTTTCAGAAAGGCTTATGCTGCTTTAAAGTAAGACCCGGCTGAACTTTTCAGAGCACAGACTACAGTTGAATATGGCTGGTGTGTGGGAATGTGTGTGTGTGTACCACTGTGTCAGCAGAAAGCCACTCCTTCCCATTGTAGCAGCTGAATGAGTAAGATGTCAATGGAAAGTATGAGTCACTAGACCTACAACTCACAACAATAATATTTAGCATGAGCGGGGAACTTGGAGTCGTCTGCTGAAGGTAGATTGGTGATTAGTGGCTTTATACGCAGACTGGGAGTGGCAGTGACAAAACTGCTGGCCTGACATCATTAATCCGTCCCAGCCCACACACTCTCCATGCCAGACTGGTAAGGGAGGTACTGGCTGAAAGACGGGCTGCTAATTCAGGCCAGGGTGAGGAGCAGAACCAGAGCGATCCAGATCAGCCACACTGAAACCTTCGCCCTCATCATATGGGTGTGACTGGAAGCTTTTCTGGTAATGCCCCGTCTCAGTGAGAGGAAAAAAAAAAAAGGAGTGTGCTTTCTCACACTACAGAGTGCATTCTTCTAGGTCATTACATTCTTTGAATAAATAATGAGTGACAAAACTGCCATGCCAATATACAGTAGAAATATGTAAAAATGTAGCTCCGGTAAAAGTTTTGTGTTTTATGGAGATCAGGATAAATTAGCCGTGTTATTGAACTGTATTATGGAGTCTGCATAAGGAACGTCATTATGTGACTCAGCTGAAAGCTCTGAAACATGTCATTTGTATTTTACTAGTTTGGAGGGAAAAAACAGGAGATAAAGTTTTGCATCATCGTGTGAAAGTACAATATTTCAAAGTTTTGTTGTGGAAGCTGTGAGGCTGTTTTAATGTCAATAAGCACAAAATAACTCTCAAGAAACAGGATAGTGGCTTGAGTTATTACACCTAATACAAAATATGAGACTTTTAAAAGTATCTGAAATCTTTTCATTCATGTTGTGACATTCTCTTCGTGGTTTATCAGCCTGCTCTCACTTATACAAACTGCTGTGTCGTTTATTTCCACATACAAACGAAAGTGGAACAGCATTCATAAAAACACATACCTCCACATGTCTGAGATCCAGATTATTATCAGGATCTGCACCAAACTGTACAAAGTCATAGATCTCAACACCATTAATATGTCTGAAATTTTACATCAAGATCCATATATTATTTGCTGAAAATTGAAGGAAATGTAAATGTCTATTTTGCAATGTTTAGGAAAGGGAAAAAAATTCCTTTATGGTTTAATGGTTTCTTCTCTGGCCCATGACCAACCCCTCCACCAAGTTTGGTGCAAATCAGTTCAGTACTTGTGTACTGCGTAATCCTGGTGACAGACAGACAGACAGACAGACAGACAGTTGAAAACAGCCACCTTGTCAGCGGTAACAAAACAAAAAAAAACTGGACCTCACAAATGACCAAATGCATGACTGTCAGCTGTAGCTCTGCCTCAGCTGCTCTTCTCTTGTTGTCACAAGAAAAGAGCAGTAATAATTATACACTGAATACTGCAGAAAAATCTTTATTATCTAAAAATAATTTGTAAAACTCAAATCCCATGACAACAAACAAGAAGCGAAATGTGCCTTGTGGGCCAGTTGGAACGTAGCAGTCGAGAGAAAACTTTTTGATTCATCAAAGCCTCGCAGTGTTCTTGTTTTGGAAAAATGACAGAATTATATATAATTTTCTAAACTTTTATACTGCACGTGTTTTTGTTTCTTGTTTTATTGGCCTTTCTTACACGCGCACCATGTGAGGTAAACACTCAAGTATTTATGCTGTACACATCAAATTGAGTAATCATTCAAATTTACAAATCTGCCAGTGAATCACGACTGCATCAAGGCTGAAGCTCAAGTTCGTGGTGTTGACTCAGAAAATGAATCATGGAACCTGCGGAGAGCTCAGATCATCTGAGCAGCTGTCCCAACAAGCCGGGGGCCGGGGCCAGATCGGGCCCTGTTTTCACTGAGGGGGGGGTGGAGAGAGAGATCTGAAAACTTTCCACAGAATGCTTTTTTAAACGGTCACTTTCAAATCATGGAAGCAAATCAAATCCATGCAGAGAAAACAAGCCTTGGTATTTAACCTGAGCGCACAGACGCAAAGAAAGGCTGTTATTTTGGAATGACTGGCATGGTGGGTAAACTCTCCAGCCATTTCCTCCCATTCATTCGCCAAAAGGTCTTGACTTTCTCTTAAGTGATATCTTGGCTCCAACACATGAAATGCTACAGACGGATCAAGAAGTAGGAAACTGTTTTTGACCTGAAATAGGAAATCACAGTAGGAAGTCAGATAAAAATTCAAGAATGGAGGATCAGGCCTTCACAAAACACTTTTCCACTTCACTGCATTGTGATTTATGTGGATTTGTGCTGTTTTTGCCTTTGCCTGAGTTCAACATCCGTAAAGGCGACATGCCAAATTATTAAAAAGATCTGACTTCAAAGGTTTTTACTCACAACCCTCATTTTTATTCAACTTTCATGAACCTGTTGGGCAAAGTCTGCTCCTCTCTAAGAAAGGAACATGGTCACTGTGTTGTGCTTATATTGCTAAAACTTTGCAAAAAAAAAAAAAAATCCAGTATTTGACATTGTGAGTCCAGATGCCAGTTTCTAATTACATTTTTTTTTTTTGTGTGTGTGAGATGAAAGAAAAAGTTGTTTTGAAGGTATAAATTATGGTTGTCGTGGAAACAGTGTGTGATTTTAGCTTGGCGCTCTCATACGTGGGTGGCCCAAGCATGTGAGTCAGCGAAACAGATCACTCGGATTGCATCTGCTGTCACGATATGAGCGAGATCGTGAACTCTATCTATTTTTTTTTTATTCCCTGAAGAGCAGCCATATGGTCGAGCCTCCTCTCTCCGCTGGTGCAGCCCCCAAACTGGGTTGTCTGGTTCCATATTGTCCAGGTTACAGCTCGAAAGATAGAGAAACACACAACGGAGTCAGATGAATCAGGGGCAGGAATGTGCTGCGTTATGCAATAACAATAAACAATATAATCACCATGAACGCATTTGCAGCATCAGTCTTTTGATGTAGTAAAAATTGAACTGCTCTATGAAATATGAGGAGGTGGATCCAAGTCCAAGTAAAACTGTATGTTTTCATACAGTCGTCAAGAATCTGTGCTGCTGCATTGTACTTTCATCTGATGTCATTCTTCTTTAGATACAGTATCTGAGAAAATAATTTGATATAATTTTTTTTTTCATTCAGTAGAAGTGGCATTTTTCATTGATTGATTTATTGATTCATTCAACCACCAGCCAACCGTGCAGAGCTGTTCACTCAGGATTCAGGACAGTAAATTACATGTTGCAGTCTTAAAGGAATAGTTTGGGAAACACACCTAGTCGCTTTCTTGCCCAAAGCTAGATGAGAAGGTTGACACATTATGTAAGATTGACATTGTCATAATCCGGTAAATATGAATCTGGATCCAGCTGTTAGCCTGTTAGCTGAGCTTAGCAATAGACTGTAAACGTAGAGAAACAGCTCTGTCTAAGAGTAACAACATCCACCTTCTAGAGCTTCTAAAGCTCAAGGCTCCAGTTACATACTAAACGGACCAAAATGAGAATGGTGTCAATGTTTTTATGTCATTCTCAACAAGAAAGTGAATGGCTGTATTTCTCAGTGGGTCAAATTTGATACAAAAAACAACATAAAAAAGAACACACAAAGCTGTAACTGACTAAAAGCATACAACAGACATCGAACCAATAATCAATATTTAAATACAATACAGCAATACAATACAATATAATACAGTGGGTTAAAAAAAAGCCTATGATAACCTAAAATATCTATAGCCACTCAATTCAACATTTGCAGGTGCTGGTATGAGAGAGAGAGAGAGAGAGAGAGATTCCATTAATATGTTAATATCAGCTAATGTGACTGATTTTCCTCTGCTGAGCTCAGATTTGAAATTAGGAACCTCAAGATCAAGAAAGTCTTAAATGTGGGTTTAAAAGCAGTCAGTACTACAAGACAGTCTTCACTTTCTTTAATCACACATAATATATTCTATTTAGCTTCAAATCTCCATCAAGGAAATCTCTTGGCTGACAGAATGTGAAGGAAATAAGAGCCTGCTGGAAGGCCTGTCACCTTTCTTCTTTCCTCTAGGCAGTGAAAAGCCCGGGCCACAGAGGAGCTCAGGGAGTCAAACAGGCAGCTAGGTCTTCCACCTGCTCCCCGGCACAGGGACCCATGGGAGCAGGTCTGGATCACTTGCATGCAGTGCTTTGGCCCCAGGAGATGCTAGGCTACAGAAGGCCCTGTCCAGACTTGCCGGCTTACATTCAAAGCGACTCCCACCGTACAGGTCAGGCCTGTTTTCTTCTGTCTAGCCTGGAGCCTTGTATGGGGCAATTAGCAAACTTTCAAGGATGAATATAACATTGGATTAACTGTAACACCTGAGCCACCGCCGCACTGTACGTGCTCCCGTGTGAAATGTTGGTGTTGTGTGTTCTACTTTTTAAGGTTTCTGTTTGATTTTTGTCAAGTAGATACTGTAAGTGCTCATGTGACAATCTGGCAGATGGAAAGTGGATGAGTAATAATTCAGATGATAATCACCACCAAAAAAAATTAAAGCTCAAATTGCTTCCAAATGCTGTGTGAAAACCTCACAACTTTTCAAAATAAAACTTCATGTTAGGCTACACTATTCAAATATTAAGAATTTATATAACCTTTGTTTACTGACTCAATAATATTTATAACTACAGACTTGATGACTGAATAAATGCTAATGAATTCATACTTTTTTAAAACGATCCATCAGGTCTGTAAATGTAATAGCATGTAAGATTTACATCAGCCAAAGATATTCACCACAAGCTGTCAATTTAACCACTTTTTTGCGTTTCTATTAACACCAATAAATCCATTTGTTACGTAACATTATAGAGTTATTTGGAGTTGCAGGTGTCAGATAAAGGGATCACTGCGTTGAATACTATGAGGTGCTCATCGAACAACCACTTATGACCAACAAGCTATAAAACAGCCTCCACATGCCTCCCTGGATCCTGTCTGGCAGTGTGCACAGCACAAGCCTCCCACTCTGTCAAAATCCACCTGGTGTTGTATTGTAGCTCCCAGGGAGGCTCAGGCCTCTGGGGACTAATAATGTCTGTCATGCATACTGTAATAGCCCCACAAATCCAAAGGTGAGAGGCATTAGCGAACAGTCCTGACAGATCCTCGCGCAGCTCGTGCAAGAGTGTGGCTGCGTTACACCAGGCCTGTGGGCATCAGCTGGGAAAACAAGCCGAGACTGATAACAGATCAGGCCCACATTCCATCCTGGGCTGTGCTGAGGGACAAAGCAGACCACCAATTCTCACACGCAGTGATAGCAGTTAGCGTGGGAGTAAGGGTGAGGCCTAAAGAGGTGCAAGGTTGGCGGCATTTCACAGAGCTCCTCTGCTTTCATACGTATCTCATGTCACAGCCAGGTTGCGCACGGCCATGTGAATGCTTCCGTGAGAGGGGAAAACAAAAACATAAATCTCAGTGGCTTTATTCTGTGTCAGTTTTGGGCTAGTCTGTTTTTAATAATGTGAGGAATGGCTCGGCACTGTAAGGCCCAGGTGCTGACAGACCTCCCGCCGCGCTGAGCAGGCTCTCCGGGTCCATGCTGCGCAGGCCTGGCTGGGCCCGGCTGGATGGCTGAGTGCAGGTTGCCCAGCAGGCTGTGTTGTCTCAGCCTTCAGCCAGGGATGATAGATGGAGCTGGAAATGCTCCCAGAGAGGGGGTGAGCACATGTGTGGCAAGACGTGGCAGGTGGTGAGCGCTGACTTGACAGCAATTAAATGTACAAATCTTTGATTAAGCTCATGGGAAGGCAGTCATTAGCAACACTGAATCGGCTCTCCCACAACACTTACACACACACGCATGCACAGCCGCTCTTACTCTCACGAATAGACACACACAGACACACATTTTTCATCCTGAGTAACACTAACACTGGTTTCTGATGTGCTTGTGTGCAAAGCACTCATATTGTAATATTGCCATTAAGAGATGATCCTAAATTAATAGATATTTCAGTACCACTTATTACACCTATACAACTAATTAATTAGCTTGTTAACATTTTATAAATCATGTATAAGCTGTTATAACACATTAGATTAAAAAAAAGGGCAACAGTGACCTGTTGCTTGCCAAATAGTGAGCCTACATTTATCTGTACTGTTAAGCCTAATATGGCATTCGTTTCCTAGCTTTCTTTGTTTTCTCCATCATCCAGCACTTGTACCTGCTGCTTCTTCACATATTTGTTAAGCTACTAGCAATTAACCACCGTCAGCATCATAATGGTCTAAAAGTTTCATTTTTGCAGATCAAATTATCAAATTATCAAGTTATCTTGTCAAATTACCAGATTCATACTCGAAGGCCTTGGCAATATTGTTTACCATGACATTTATTAATGAGTTACTAGTATTTATAACTGGTAAAAGGGAGCTTTATTGTAACCCATCATCATTTATTAATGAGTTACCGTAAGGCTCCCTTGTACCAGTTATAAATACTAGTAACTCAAAAGTGGTGATGTGTTTTACACTTTACAATAAGGCTTTCTATATGGTAATAAATCATTAGAAACATGAGTAGTAAGCATTAACTCGATCTTGTCAAATAGTGAGCCTGCATCAGTGTATGAAAACTGTGTTATAATTTATAACCCTAACCCTTATAAAATGTTAACAACCAAATTAATAATCTAGTTGTCCTTTATAGGGGTAGTCGTATGATAAAGTGGTATTAATATTTCTATAGGTTCTGGTCAGAGATTAAACATTTAAACGTGCTTTTACATTTAACAAAAATTTGAATGTTGCTGAAGATAACCAATCTTTAAAGGGCTTTTCTCTCTTCATAATTATAGCTTCCATGCCCACTGTTGTGCCCACTTACTGCATGTTGTTACATCAGTGACGGAGCCAAACATAAAAGAGCTTTACAGCAGAGTTCGATAGGGCAGCAGGAGTGGTTAGACTGCCAGTTAAAAGCAATTATCTAGGCCACTTGTTTGAACTGAAACCAAAAATGAAATGTTATTTTCATCTGTTGCATTGTAAAATATTATGCACACACGGGTATGATAAGTTCAGTAGCTCAGCATTAAACCATTACTTTTCTGTTTTTTTTTGTTGTTTTTTTTTGGAACTTTGAAAGAAGTGCAAGAACTTCTCAATAAGTTGTTTGCCTTCTGGGCTTGTTTCAAAGTTGTTTCCCATATCTCAGCAATTGACCCAGTGAATAAAATACTGTTTTAATTGATATGAATGATGATGTGAATGTTGGCCAAGACTATGACTATCTGTTTTAAACAAATAAATGATAAGCTAATTCTCCTGGATAAACTTCTAATGCCTCATACAAATATCCTCATATGACGTGGTGAATTCTAACTGTGAACTCAAACAAAAAGAAATTAAAGTCCTGTAAGATTCTCTTTATCATTAGCAGAGCTCTTTACTAGGAAAACCTACATCCATGCAGCAGTCTCTCACATGAGGAAGAGGTGTCACCTTTACGTACAGTGGATCACACACCTAACAAATCCCTGTAGAGTTGTTTTCCTGTGGGACTTATAGTGGTAATTGCCATCCTCTCCCCAGCTCACTAATGAGAGCGAGGTCCTCCCCTATGCCCAGGCTGCCTATCTCACTGTCTATATCCCGTAATCCCATTGTCTAGGAAACAGAGGAATGCTTACAGCTTTTACACCTGACAAGCCTCCGGTGAATTCGATCGCCTCTCGGTTGCAACACAGAATTACTGAGCATAAATCACAGCTCCGAGCAAAGTGAGGGCCTTTAAACATCAAAGCTTTAACTGAGCTCATTCTTTTACAAAAACAACGTACATGTTTCTTGATTTTGGTGGAAAATGCTAATTAGCAACATTTTCTACAGCAGATTCATGATCTGAATGAATTTCTGATTGAAGGAGTTGGTCTTTTTTCCTGGATGTCTCATTTCAGAACAAAGCTCTTCATCTTCAGTGGCTTTTGAGTGTGCTGCTCTGCTCCTTTCATGGGAATCTGTCACCGTGGAGATGTGAAGGTGCTCCCTTACTGCCGGAGCCAGGAGAGACAGCAGCGAGTCCCACTGGACCAAATCCATCCTCAGAATTATACCAGTTGACTCTGGATGATGAGATAATCAGAGACACAGAGCTTAATGTGACACTGTTACATGACAAATCATACTACACCTGCTTCTGATTTCAAATGAAATCACTAAAATACTGAATTAACATTAAAACAGACTTGTATCCATCATGTTTAGGCAGTGTCATTTTATTCTATTCTGTAATTTTATTGAAATAAACACACTCTCTGGAAAATAGTGAATAAATCAAGTCCGTAGTACCATTCTATGACGTATTTTATATGAATTTCCCATTATTTGCTCCCCGATCCTGATGAATAGTCTACCATTCAATGCTGATGACAATATTGTAAACACCTGTGAAAGGATCCCTTTGTCCCAGAACAAATGCTTTCCTGCAGGATGCAGAATAGATTTGATGTTTCCAGAGGCAGCAACATGTGGCAGAAGAAATATTGTTGCGGTCTACGATGGGTGACTTTATTTCAACATGTTGGACCTGGGCCTTTATTACATCAGCTGCACCGGTACAAAACCCCAAAGCAGTGACAAATTGTTAACAAAGGTGTTACCAAAAAAATACGAATTTGATTATCACTTTAAAGCAGTTATAATTCATTTATTCGTAATAAGGATGTCTCAAATGAGAATGTCAAAATGTAACAATGTGAAGAGGAACTTAGCGACTAGCTGGAGAGAATTCATTTAGCTGCTACAGAGCCACAGATTTCCCTCAGGAGGTGGTGAAGACCAAAAACAGAGCAACAAAAGAGTGACTATTGGACTCCAAATGAACATAACATACTCTCCGTTGTGCACCTATAGACTTCATAATGCATGTTGAATGTGTTGCCTATTCAAACATCAAGCAGACACAGAGGTTATCGTTCATTTGGAGTCTTGTTTCTGGTCACCCAGCAAATATCCTTTTAGCTCTGTTTTGGTCTCAACAAATTGCTGAGGGAAAAACTGCATCCGTCCCTTTAGCTGCTAATGCTTAATTTGACATCTAGTTGCCAACTAGCTATTTGGCGTTTGGTGTAAATGTATGGTTGGTTTATCAGTAGCTGAAAACAGCTGCATGCTGCTGGAGACAGGGTTAATTAGTGCATCATTTGCAGGGTGTTCAGCCAAAACAATGACGTAAAAGAGGCTAAAATTGAGGGGAACTGCAGAGTTGGCTGATATTCTCTTTGAATTTGACACAATGAGCAACCTTGTTATCATTAGACATGGCATTTTTAGATATCATAAATGTAAAATATTGATAACTGGAGCTTTAAATCAGGTGCATCTCTGATCTTAGTGTGGTGTGTTACATGATTGTGCCTTCAGTGAAACGGTCTCTAACTAACTGCCATCTGATGCTGATGGGGTCGGGATGCTGCTCTAAGACAACATCACATTACTATAAAACCATGTCGCAGGATTATATTAAGACCTTCTATGTCATTTCAAACAATCAATAGCATTTCCTGGGTTTTGCTTTATTTCCCCATGTTTTGCTGCTCCTCCCCTCTTCTAAGAATACGCTAGTCGGCCTAATCACAGGAACCGACCCAGGCTGGAGGTGCATGCCTTTGCACATGGCAGCACAAATTAAAATGTCTCCTGCCGCCCGCCTCTCTAATTCCCTGGCACTATGCCCTGGCCTGTCCCACGAATTACAACCAGACCTCTCCATATGGTGCAGCCAGCATGGGGCAGGCCAGCTTATTGACATGAGCTCCTCCCTGAACTCTCTAAGTCAATAAATGAGTCGCTCAGAACACACACATTTGGCCAGCCACAGAGTGCTAACCTCACAACATTATTAGGAGCAATAGTGGAGGGATTTTTTTTTTATATCCCTCAGCTAAAAGAGACTACCCAGTCGATACCACAACACATGCGTTATATAGAGAAAGAATTAAGATTTTATCCAATCCTGGACCGTTTAATCCCCTCATGAGCTGCACAGTGTGATTCTTGGGCAAGGGTCTCTGGGTCATTCCCAGGTTTAGACTGAAAACAAGAAGAGACTGGACCATTTCCAATGTGCTCTTTGGCTTTTTAATCTCAATTTTATTGTCTTGCTCACATTTAATGATTTCAAGGAGTAGCCCCCTCTCTGGTTTTGATGTTTTATTAATCCTGTAGAACAGCAGATGGATACGACTGTTAACAAAGGTCATTACACTATTAAGAGAAGTATATTAAATTGCTGTTTTAGTGACAATGTCCTAATGTGGGTAATAAGAGAACCAGAAAATAGTCAAAAAGCAAATATCAAATCAAACAGGTCTGATAACTGTGACTCTCAACTGCATATATTTAAAGATTTTGTGGTTGTAAACATTTTGTTATTGAACATTTTTTTAATGTAACTGAGGACATTTTATGTCTGTAATGAAACATAAACAAATTTTATAGCCTCTTTATCCATGTAAAACCTTCAAAAATAAAAGTTGAGACAATGAATTTGAGGATGAAAGAAGTGAGGGGAGGTTACAAACTCCGCGTTTAAACTTCAATAATTGATAACTTGAAATAAAAGTGTTTACCACAACAAAGAGGAGACAAAAACAAACAAAAAAATTTTTGGTTGTTTAAAAGATCTAAGCTATAAATTTGAAAAAGAGGGTTTTGGTTGTGATTTCCTTTGCTTTGTTCTCTGCTGGATATATCACTGGTTGATTTTTTTTTTTTTTTTTCCACTTCTGCTTCTCAGCTGTGTGCAGATGAAGAAATCAGCCAAAAAGCAGACACTTAGAAAGCTACGAACTTCTCCGTTCACTGCTTAAAAAACAGCCATCTTGGAATATTTCTCGTGTTGATAAAACAACAAGCTAAATTTCTGATATGTAAATGTAAAAAGAAAGACTCAAAGGGACACTGTAGAGGAAATGTAGTGAGGAACAACCAGGAGGCTGAGAAGACCCTCCCCTACACCAAAAACCAGACAATGATGCTCTTGTTGACTCTATTATCAGAATACAAATCTTGGACCGCAACAGCGACACGACAACTCCTGCGGTTGGATCACAGAGACGGACTGCCTCCACCTGCAACTGGGTGCCAGACTTTTCCAAACACACATGCTGCTTTTGTTAGGATCGGCGACCAGTGTTTGTCAGCCGCACTGAGTGTTGTTGATGGTGTTGTTTTCAAATGTGCTGCTGATACTTGACTCTCGCCCACACACGTGCCCTGGATGCAGATTATTAGGCCGGGGCTCAGGTAACCGATATGTTCCTGGACAAAACGTAAACAAGCGTGAAACACCTTATGACACACATGAGTGGAGGGGACACAGAATCTAATACACTGCTGAATAATTCCATCACCGGTTGAATGACCCACCTTTTTCCCCATTCCCCCGCCATTGATGAGTAACACTTTAAACCCTCATGACTTATGGCAAGCTGGAGCCAAGCAGTAATGAATACTTATATGTGTGCCCATTTGCTGCACAGATAAAAAAAATAAAAAAAACTGAAGGGAACTCCTTCACTAAACAAATGGGACATTTTGATAACAACAAACTCAAAAAAGAAAACCATCTAATTCCCAGGAGCTAAATTGGCCATTCAGCATTTTAAGATGAACAGCTCTCTCAATGGAAAACCAGAAAACCACAACCCCATAGTTGTCAGTCATAAAAAACATCCCAGGGCAGCTCCATCCACAAGAGAGCGCAGACAATCTTTGTGGCCTTGTGGGTATTAAGTTGGGGCTTAAACCTGCAAATGATCGCCATTGTTCCAAAACCAGAAAATGTACTGTACCACAACCCAGCAAAGTTACAGTTACACCATCCTGTTGATGTGTGGAAGTGTACAGCTGCAGTCTGTGTAGAGAGATTATGAATTCACTGCTGGGTTGATGTGTATAAAATGTTTTTCTCTTGTAAGACAGACTGCACGCTGTAGTTGTTGAGGAAAAGAAAGAGCAGATTTAAACGGTCAAAGTCAAAGAATCAGGGTTCTTTCCACTGAGATGGCCGCCCCGAGTGAATCACTGGAATAATGTACAATTATTAAAAGCTATTGCCTCTGTGTCTGAACGGTGTTAGACAAATAAACCTGCCTCACCTCATTCTTTCTTTCTTCTTTCTGTTGCTGTTTCACTTTGTCCACATTTTTTTTCCCTCTCTCTCCCTTTCTCTCCCTCTTTCTCTCTTTGTCCTCCTCAGTGTTTACATCCTGTGTGCCTTTCAAGAAGACCTTGTTTATGCCTGAGAGTGCCGGTGTGTGACTCTCTTACTATCATTCTGGAGGAAATACCATGAGTCGCGTGCCAGTCACAGCTAACCACAAACCCAAGCTGGGTGGAGAGGGGCATTTTTCATATAAATCATGGAATATGGCTGTGGGCGAGCCATTGCCAGGCTGAGTGAAAGGCCATAAATAGATTCGCACTGCATGTAGTAACAGCTTTGAGCAACACAAAGGCAGACTGTAGTAACCATTGCCTGTGGTATAGCGGGGTAAAAAGGGCTCTTATTGTTTCTGGACGTTGCAGAGTTGGTCATAAGATATTATCAGGCTGTCAAGTTCATCGCATGAAGCATCAGAAGTAAACCTGTGAGTCTATTTCGAATGCCTGAAATTCCCTGAATTTTCACTTTAGTCGTCTCCTCCCAGCACCAGAGGGTTTGACAGGATGACAGAAAACTCTCTTAATGAACCCCACTTGAGATGTCAGGGACCTGCAGCTCTGACACGCTTTGGTCTCCAACAAAACTCTTACTCACAGACTCTGTTCTGTCTAGCTCCGTTTCCCAAGACTGCTTACATCACATGACATAAATGGAGCTTTGGGTAATATATATCTAGCGCTGCATTGATGGATACTAAAATAATGTCAGAGGTGGTTAACGAGCGCTCCTGGAGCCAGAAAATGTGACAGCACAAAGGCTGCAAGGAGCAAAGACTGATGTGGAATGTAACTAACCTAAGCTTAAGTCATATGGGGCTAATCGGTTCCAGCGTTGCATAAATTACAAAGCGAGGAGCAGCGATGGTCAGCAGCACGGCCAGAAACAGTAAAGATAAAACAGAGAGGGGAAGAGAGAGAGAATCACATCAGTATGTGTGTGTGTCATGCCTGTTGGATGTCTTATCAGTGCTGCTGGAGAGGTCAAGTCAGGACACAAATCACACACACAGACACACACACACACACACACACACACACACACCCCCAGGCTGGGCTGTCTCCTCTCAACTTACACAACAGTTGAGCTACATCTGTTTCTCTTTTACTCTCTCTGTGTCTTTTCTCTCTCTTTGGCTCCCTCCCCACTATGGAGTTGACCTGCCTCAGAAGAGCAGCCTCTCTCGGCCTACAATACCCTCCTGCCCGGACAACTACTCTAGCACGCCCCATCTGAACTCTCCACGCCCCAGCACACAACACCCCACCCCCACCCCCCTTACTGAAGTGTGGCATTTCAGAATGATGTTTGTTGAACCCAAAGTTGAGTTGCTTAGGTACAGTGTGATGTGATGCAATTCAATGGAGCACAACTGATCATCTGATCAGTAGCATCCACAGGTTTTCTCTGGGTCAGGGAGGAAAAACACGGCTCCATGGTGAAGGGGCAGGCTTATGTCTAGTTGTATGGTTTATATAGCCTGAAGGTCACATTAGATTGGCACTTGAGTCAACCACAGAAGCACTTGGGATCACCAGAAAGGCACTCATGCCAACCAGAGGGGTCACTTGAAGCAACCAAAAGGGCACTTGTCCCAGAAGGGCTCTTGTGCCAACCAGAGGCGGACTAAGGCCAACTAGCAGAGGATTCAGGCCATCCAGAGGGGCACATAAGCCAATGACAGGGGTACTTAGGCCAACTAGAGAGGCATGTGGGCAAACTGTGGGCACTTGGGACAACTACAAGGACAACCACCTTGGCCAGCCAATCAGAGGGACACTTGCCAACTAGAAGGGCCAACCAGAGGGTCTCTGGAGCAGCACTTGGGCTTATCAAAGGAGCAGCTGGAGCAACCACAGGACACGCTGGGAATGCACTTATGTCAACCAGGACAACACATGGGTCTGCCAGAGGGGCACTTAGGCCAACCAGAGGGGCATTTACACTGAGGTCACTAGGGTTGCCCCTTGTCCCTTGTGTTGAGGGGTGTCATTTTGGGCATGGGACTATTCAGTTTGGGCACAAGTGTTATATGATATTAGTCTCATTCTGTCTCATAGATCCAGCAACAAAATGTGATGACTGAGCTGTCCAAACTGACTTTTCTTAGATGATTGGTAATGCTATGTTGCAGTTGGGACGTTTCGGTTCACAGGGCGTTCTGGTAAAAAAAAAAAAAAAAGAAAAGAAAGAACATTGTCATCCAACAAGATAAAGAATATGGGTAACACAGATTAAAAAGCATAACAGATGAACTGACAAACAAACAAAAATATGTCAAATTCTGCAGGGTGTGCACCAGGCAGGCTCAGCTGAGAATGGTGACCACCCATGGGTTCTGTCATCCACGTTGGCACTTCACTAGTTACAGGCCCCACTGCTCTCTCTGAGACTTATTTGTGTCACCTACAGAGCCCTGGAGACACACCTTCAACACACACACAATCATGCGTGTTCAGGCTTGCATGATAGCTGGAAAAGGTAAGTGTGATAAAGAACAGTAGATAAGTAGATAAGTCTTAAAATGTGAGTTTGGTTCTCCTGTTCATGTTTGAAACTGGTTCACAGTTGAATTCTTTTGAAATATGTTTAGTTATGTTATCAAATCTTTGAGAATGGTCTTTTAGTTACAGAGTCCAACAGTCTTTTTTATTATTTATGTTAGTCTATTTTGTAGAGTAAAGCTGTGTAGGTCAAACATCTAAATCACAGACCCTGACAGTGTTAGTGAACTAGGACATCATTGGATTTGGTTCAGAATGTGACTGATTCAGTTTTGATCCAGTATAAATATTTCTTCTTTTTTTTTTTTTTTACAGCCCAGGAGTGTACTGACCCACTGTACACTATTTAGCACATAACACTTTACGTAAACAAAGATTGGCATTACTACAACAGATCTGTCCATTCAAAGATATCCCTTGTTGTTTTGAGACTTGATGTTAATCTGATATTCCACTGGAATAGATATGTGTTTTCCTACAGCTTTTTTTTTTTTTCCAGTGAATACTATATATCTTTTTTATTTATTTGTAACAATTATTTCCCCTTAAAATACTTATGCTTTAGTTGTTTATAAGTCACTTAAAATCATTAACAGGCTAAATGTTTTTTTCCTGTATTCAGGAAAACTGCACATTTTAATGGACAAGTACCAGGAATTGTCTTTGATAACAATTTCGACTATTGGCCACAGTATTCTAGTACTGAGAGTCTTGTGTTTGCAAATATTGACTCAACTGTCCCACTTGGGGAATGACAAGAATTCAGAATTAAGGAGTTCTTTTTTTTTTTTTTTTCTTTTTTTTAATGAAATGCCCTTTGTATTTTTTTTTTTAACTCCTTGTTTTCAATTCAAATGAGCTCAAGAAAACACTAGTTGGACACAAAAAAAAAGTGAAAACACAAATGTAGCAAAGAGTGTGAACTCCATGGCCTTTTCCTATGTCTTCACACTGCATCTGTGTCCTGACATGGACCCAACCGTCTAACCGCATTTTGCCTTCTTGCACCCAGGGGAACATAAGGATCGCATATGCCTTTGGCAGGAGTCCACGCCCACATTCCTCAGCTATGTGCTCACAAGTGCTCCTCTCTGCCCCCCCCACCCCCACCGCGCACCGCCCAGCGCGCCTAGCCCCCTCCCGTCATCCTCTTCACTCTGACACCAAAACCTTGGCCCACATTGCTGTGCACTGTAAAGAAATACAAACATTCAGATTTTTCCCTGGACACAGGGGCAGCTGAAACATAAATTGTGCCACTAAGTTGTGTCTTCCAAGCTCTCCTCAACATGCCGCTGGCTAGACTGACTGTTCTAGTGTGCATGTAGATAACGTAGGTTTGTCAAGTCTCTGGGATGGGATTCATTTTAGCTGCAGTAACTAGATGCTGAAACTCATTTCACAGAAATTTTCTCCAATGTGAAATGCAGCCCTGTAGGAAAGAGCAGGAGGAGAAAAGATGGTAAAGAAAAAGAGCTGATCACTGGAACGAATCTTGACTTCAACTTCCTAAGAATCCTTCTTAGCCAGAACCTTTTATGAGACTATTCCCCAGTGGCCTTTCTAGTTAAAGGTTATCTTTTACTTACAAGTCAAAGTCAAAGACAGTGGGGTCGGGAGAGGCGGTGCAGTTTGCTGTCTGGGGTGACTGGGTTCAGTGGTAGGGGGTGCATGGTGCGGAATGTGGCTGTAAGGAAAAGCCAGGAGGAATCATTATAGGGAAGAAATGAGACGCCAGGACTGGGAGTACAGCACATGAGTAGAGAATTTTCAGTCTTTTATAAAACAAGCCTCTGCACATGGCTTAAATCTCCTGATCTGGGATCCTTTATCCTCCTGTGACAATGTGTACTTTCCAGTTTTTAAGTGTGGAGACTGAATGGAAGACAAAGGCAGAGAATATGCTTATTTTACTCTGCATATACTTTAATTCTCAGATTATGGGATTATGGGTTATAATGGCTTTTGCCAACTAGCTCCTGATTTAGCCAGTGCTACATTATTTCAGATCTTACTACACTTAGTAGCAGATCTGTCAAGTACTGTAGGTTTTATAAGGCAGCATGTGTCACTTTGACCTGGAAATTTCAGTTATCTAATTACTTGGTACAAAAATGTGACCTTCTGGCCAGACAACCCACTAATCATGACCTGCCAAGACAGAGACAGGTTTTAGGGTACAATGCTCAGTGCTAGAGAAGTAATATGTAATATGTGTAACTATAAATCAGCAACAGACTGCTCTGGAGGCAGGAATCATTGGTTAATCAGTAGCTGATATTATGAAGCCCAGAATTCTTGCTAGAAGCCATAGATGAAAATTAAAGTGTTAGCCAACATGTTATCTTAGTTTAAGATGGCCAAATTAGCCGTTTGTCCTCTGCTTCCTTTATTATTATGTTTATATATAAATGTATTGCAGGTCATCATTATTTTTACATATTTATATTTCGATCATGTTGACCATCTAGCTTACTGCAATGCAGATAAGGGGGACTTGAGTCACGTGACTTGACTCAAGTCAGACTAGAGTCACAGATTTGAGGACTTGAGACTTGCTTGACCAACAGTTATTCAAGACTGGACTTGACTCTGACTTTGAATTAGACTTGAGACAAATGACCCACCCGCTTTAACCGGATCTGCACCAAAATATAATGGTTTCTTCCCTGGCCCATGCCCCATCCCTCCACCTCCTCAGTGGAGGTAATAATGATGATCAGACTAATAATAATGATTGTAGCAGTGGGTGGCTGCAGTCACAGATTCAGACTCTAGATTGCTACAAAATGTCAAATAGCAGTAAGATTTCTAAGGTGTGAGCAGCTGCAACAGTTTCGTTACTGTTGAAAGTAAAATTAAACTTTTCATGACCACTGACCTTTAACTGATTTAAATGTGAAAAACAGTGGTTACTCGTCCCCACCTTCTAATGTTTTAAACAACCAACTAGATTATTTATATGTAACAAAATAATGTAGACTGAAACAACCACTAATGAACTGTCAAGCTCATTTCATGGTCACTGAATGGTCACGGATTATGTGTCTACCTGCAGAGCAGCTCCGCCTCTAAAACACCTTTGTACCAAACCAAAGCTCCAAAGTGCTCATATCAACTTCTTCTGCACCTATCTCATTGTTGAATGACAGATCGGACACATCTTTAACACAGAAGTACATTTATTCAGGTCTTAATACATTAATATTGAACAAGTTACATATTCTTATTGATTGCAAATCACACGTCACAATTCCAATTTATTCCTGTATACCTGTATAAGTTAAATGTAACAGATTTTCATTTTAAAATATGTATTGGGTACTCTTCCTCGTGTTACGAGGAGCACTTTGTTATAAAATGTAAGTAAAAGTGCAATATCTTTCTATTCATAAAATTACAAAAATTGGTCCAGAATCTGCATTCTGAGCAGGACTTCTCTGACAGACTAAATATTGTGTTTTTCATTTTAAAAATGCAATATATCTTAACATTTTTTTTTTCAGTAATTTGTTTTTTTGATGCTATTTTCTAAAAACGGTGGCTAAATACAAGAAATACAACATTGTCAGTTTACAAAAGCTTAGCATATCAATCACTGCATCATCTATTTTCTAAATAAACTTCATTTTTTTCCCATATAACTATCTGGAACATAGAGTTTTGACAACAACGACACCATAATATCTCACAGCGCTATGTTACAATAAAATATCTCTGTCATAAGTTCAAAAAGAAAAAAAGAAAATATAACAATAGCAACATAAAATTAAGGAATACAATGCATAGATTCAATCATTTAAAAATGTAGAGATATAATTTACTTAGTACAGCTCTTTTACTTTTAGAGTGAACCCTGTGACACTGACTACATGGATTCATTACAGTTTATCCTGACTTGAGTGACCGGCACAAATATATATAATTCTGAACATATCACATGATAAAAATGCTAAATATATCACTTTAACTTCAAAGGCAAATTTGGCTATAGTACATTATGGCATGTTTGGGTAAGAAAAGGCAACACCTGGCACCAAAGCCAAACAGCAGCTTCTTTCACGGCTTCTCTGCAGAGCCTTTTGAAATGTTAAGAATTTCATTTTACTCTTCTTAAACCTGCCCGCTCCATGGCTTTCTTAAAAATCTCAGCCAGCCGTGTCAGATCTTGTGCCATTACTGGTTTGTGGAGTGTGCAAGTTTTCATTTCAGCCAAACACCAAAACTAATTTAAAGAGCTTTCCTCCTGCAGATGGAGGTGAACTCATTAGTAAAAAAAATAAAAAAAAAAACCTGCATACTCCCAGTCCTTGCCAACACATGATCAGACACACACTGATATATGTGGTTTCCGTATAAATCAATCAATAAACATTAATGTCGAATAGGCAGTTTTCAGTTTTAGTTATCTCTAAGCCACTTGGTCTTTTAGCCACCGAACCAGACAACTTCATGAGAAGCAGCCATGTTTACACACACCATCTTCACAAAGGTCGCCACAATCTTGCACACTACATGTGACTCTGCGTAACAAGTCATCGACAGGCTGACAAGCTCATTGTTAGTACAGCAATAAGTGGGAGAAGTGGGAAAATGCAAATATACAAGCTAGATAAGATACTTAACACTTAGTAGCACTTTTCAGGGGAAACTTTCAAAAATAAACGTGTTATTAAAAAGAAAAAAAAAAGAAAAAAATGACTGGAGCTATCAAGCTATCACGTGTTACCGTTATATCAAATGTTTAAAAAGACACAGAGACAGGTAGAGGTAGGAGGGGCAGACTGAAAGTGGAGTCTCATTAAAAAGCTGATCCTATAGATGGCATCAGAGGAATCATACTGTACTGTTTTACATCAGTCAGGCTAACCTTTTGAGACAGAGAAGAAAACGTTCTGAAACTGAACAGGGGGACCGGCTGGTATCTCACAGTGACTTCAATGGCAATCTCTAGCAGGTCTTGGACTCAGCCTTGTGTGTGTGAGAATATCTTTTCTCCAACCTGCCTCGACCTCCTAAGCGCTCAGGAAACACCTGCAGCCTGCTCGCTTCTTCTTATGAAAGCAGGGAGCTGAAAATAAAGAATTCACTGTACTTCTCTTCAAGGCTGCTGGATTTGAGTATCTTCTGGACCGTAGACATTTACAATATAAAACCCTTCAAGCCTGCAGTCTACTCTGTTAGGCACAATAAATAGGCCCCTGTGGTATTAAGGTTCAGAGTGACGAACGGCTCAGGACAATTCTGACATCCGAGCGCAGGTTATGCACCAGCATAAATCTATATTAAACCACAAATAATTTAGGTCTCAAATATATACTAAATCTAGTAAACACCTACTACATCATTTTAATATACATTCGTAATGTATGTACAACAAATCAGAGAGTGTATTACCATTTTACAGCCTGATTGAGAAGGATTCTCAAAGCACAGATCCGTCCACTCAACGTGCGTTTGAAAGAATCTGATCCAGTTTTCTTTGTGAGCTCATTTCTGCTGCCTTAATTTTTGCTTCCATTCTGTAAACACTATTTACAGTCTTATAAAATACACTACAAGACCTGATTTTACAAACGGTATGATGACATTATGTACATTCAGGCGATAACAAAGTGAGTTATTATGTAACATCATCCGAGGATCCCTTGAGAAGTCTCTCACTTTACATCATGTCAGTCCACGAACCCATGAGCCAGATTACCTTCATAATTTGTCCGTAGTGGTAATCAATTATCCCTAAACTGTACATACAAAAAGTTTGATTGTGGAGACAAAGTAAACAGATTGTGCTGCTGATGATGAGATGGAGTTGGCAGTGTCACTCGCAGACAAAACCACTGTATAGTATTTCTAACCTTGGTGAGGAAACCAGAGGAGGTGTGTTTCAGTTTGGCTCTTACGTTAAGGCAAAAATGTTTGGCACTTAAGTTTGTACAGAATATGTGAGATTTCAAAAATAATTCTGATTTCATCTTCTTCAGTTCGGGGGCTCTAATGGTGTTGCATCCTCAGCAGATCGTGACCAGTCTCAGTCTGCTGGAGTATTTGTGAAACAGAAATGTTGATGGTACAGAAACCGCAGATGATGTTGGGATGAGGATTAAACATCCTACGATATTTTTATTTTTTTTGTTGTCTCAGATGAGTTCTGATTCTGTCTTTTGCCAAACAGCAACAACAACAGTCCGGACGAACAGAACTTTTTTCGTACTACAGTTTTTTTTACCCTGACACCCAGCTGTGTGTGGTGGTCTTCACCCCGTGGGGGAAACCCTGTTGGGTCACCATTGGCTCAAAGTTGAAGTCCAGTGAATCCCCGTCCATCAGAGTGTCATGGAGGACCGTCTCCATGTCAAACTCAAACTTCTCGATGGACATGTCGTCCAAGTCGCTGGGCAGCTTCTCTGGGTGTGAGGGTGGTGCCAGGCCGGGTCGACCGTATCCGTTGGTGTTGAGAGGGCAGAAGCCGCCAGGCATGCCTCCCCCACCGAGGTGGCTGGAGAGGCCATAAGGCATCTGCATGGGGCTTTTGGCCGTAGGCAAACGCGTGGTGCCCCCGCTGTGGCTCAGGGACATGAGCAAGCGGCCGTTCATAGCCGGTGACGTGGTGGGGGCTTGGCTGTGCACATTGTGGGGGTGAGTGTGAGAGAGACTGTGCAGGTGACCGTTTCCTCCTCCCATGAGTTTGGCTGCGTGTTGACTGCTGCTGTATGGCGGCAACATGCAGCCTCCGCTGGACTGAGACACCACGGTGTCCACTGACGGCATGAGCTCTCCGTGCTGGTCTGTATCTGACGTCAGCAGCTCCTTCAGGAGCCCTGCAGGGCAGCTGTACTGGCCCAAACCCGGCCCGAAGCCGGGCTTACTCTCTGGCAGTGTCTGCAGCGGCATGGGTGACAGGGTGTTAATTCCCGCTTGACCATACACACACTTGCGATACTCCTGCTGAGGCTGCGTCACCATACTGGGGGAGCTGTATGTGGGGTACCCAGGGCTCGGCTGCATCATAGGAGATGGGGAGGACTGGGAGGAGCCGGGGGTCGTCGCTCCTCCTCCAACTTGAGAATTGTTGGGCGAGAGCAAGTTCAGGTTGTCCAGAAGGTTTTCCATAACATTCTCAGAACTGTGTCCCAGAGAGCCAGTCATCTCCGTGAGGCTGGGCAGCGTGGCTGTCATTTTGGCCCCCGGGGGTCCCGGGTAGCCCATATGCACATCTGCCTCTCCGAGATCATCCTCAGGCATGAAGGGTGAGAGGCGGCCGCTCAGAGTGCTCGCGTTGGAGCTGGTCCGAGGCCTGAAGCTGCTCCATGCATCAAAGTCATCGTTGCTGTGGGAGTTGGGGCTGCCAGGCCACTTAGAGTAGGAGCCGGGGCTGTCTGCGCCTCCGTCAGGGCCGCCCTGCAGGGACAGCTGTGGAGAGACAGTGTAACATATGAGACCACTGGAAATAAAACACAGGGCTGGCTGGTATTAAAAAAAATCAAATACCTAATAGTCATGTCAAATACCATGATGTGATCTCGGGAATAACAAAGTCTAATAAAATTGCATTTGTTTATTGTAATGTAGAGGAAATGATAATGAAAATATTTATCAAAACACCCATTTATCTGTTGGTGAATTCTTATTTGAGAGACAGTGGAAGAAAATTCAGAAATTAAATATCTGCAACCTCTTAGCTCAAAAGCACTAGATGGATCCTTTATTTGTTTACCTTTTTCTTGGCTGCTCTTCCTCTGCTCTTGGTGAACTTGCTGTTGTTGTCCATGGAGGCTGCTCTGCGTCGCGGGGACTTGCCGCTCTTCCCGCCCTCTGGGTTTAACATCCACCACGAGCTCTTGCCCGTCCCCTCATTCTGGACGCGGACAAAGCGGCTGTGCAGCGACAGGTTGTGTCTGATGGAGTTCTGGAAGACGAGGGAGAACGAGAAAAAAGAGGAGAGCTGGGTGAGTGGCCGACAAATGGCAGAGATTTGTGTTTGCCCTTTTCCCAGAACACCTCAGAACTGCTTTCGCATTCAAGTGCAAATCCCCCTGTACAGGTGGCTCTCTTTTAGAAAACACACACTGGGCTTGAAAGCTGACTTACAGAGGAGAAAGGGGAGATTTTAAGTTCACTCAACAATCTAATGCCATTTGCTATTCAAAGAAACACATGTGCACAAACACACACATACACACACACACACACACATACGATAGGTGTCAATAAGTTTACTCCATGAGCAATACATCCTGAACAGAGCAAGGATTAAACTGCAGACACTCTTATCTCCAAACATACTGTACAAGTGGGCCTTTATTTCCTTTACAAAAACAGAGGGGCCCATTGTAAAACACCATTGTACCAACGCTCACATTCCACCTGACTACGTGTCTTGTCTAAACGAGCACAGAATCAAAGGGAGGAAACAGACTAATCTTTTCTCCTTACAGACACATTAATTCTGCACTCTAACGTTGCTTAGTGACACCCCCGGTGGAAAAACTCATTTTTGTCAGGAAGCTAGTGAAGCATTATTAAAACACGGCAAACAAAACAGCGAGAATATTGGGCAAACGTCAGCTGAGCAAACCACAGAGAGTGAGAGGCCGTTTCTGTCCTGCTTTACTGGAACTGCTACTGTACTGGGACTGAGCATTTCAGAGCTCATTTTTCCTTCAGCCTGTTTTAACTTTTAAAAACTGTAACTCAGCCCGAACTGTTGTTTAAGTGACCATCTACCCTCAGAGAGTAATTTACACTCTGGCTCTGTGATGGCCTGGCTTGTTTTGTGTCCGGGCCATAACATGAAGTAATGAGCCTTGGCCAGACATTACTGTGCATGCGTAAAGCTTGTTGTTTTGGAAGAAAGGCTGGAACTCCCGGCACACGCGCGCGCGCACTGCACACACACACACACACACACACACACACACACACACACACACACACACACACACACACACACACACACACGCAGAGCTTAGCGTGCATAGTGGCTAACGTCATCAAGCCCGTTCCCGTTGTGAGTCACTGCTTCACATCTGGTTCACAGTCTGCCCTCTGCTCTGCCTTCACCTCTGCTTCTCTGCCATCTCCTCTCAATCTTGACTGTGAAATCTCATCCCCCTCCAACCCACAATACAATTATTTTCATTGTTGATTAATTTCCCAACTAAGTACTTCAATGGGTTGTTTAGTCTATGAGATTTTCCATTGCTCATGGTGATGTCTTCAAATTGCTTGTTTTGTCCAACAATCCAAAACTGAAAGATATTAAATTTACAAAGATATAAAACAGAGAAAAGGAGCTAATTCTTGCATTTGAAATAAAGTAGTTTGGCATTTTTGCTTAATAAATGACTCCAGATTAAAGACTCCAGCCATTTAGTGCTGCATTTCCATAAAATTGGGTCAAAATCAAAGCATAAGAAGCCGAGATATCCCGACTTTAAGTCCCTCATATGGATTCAAGCTCTTAAAACACTGTATACATTTCCCATAATGCAACTTGATATCATCTTTCATTAGAACCTCCCTAATTGTTAAATCAAACATCTTTCAAATTCAAATGCCCAAGCTGAATTAACCCTGATGACATCACTTTGACATCATCAGAGCAATTTTTGAGGCTCCCTCCAGAGCTGATGTCATACAGCTGTTTTCACAAGCTTCTGACTTCAGTTTGCAAAATTGGTGGCGCGCCCCTTTAATTAATTAATTAACAACATTGTCAATTCCAGGCAGTCATCTGATCAATCACTTAACTAATCTGCTCTATCAAATACTATTACATTCCACTTCAGCCACAAAACCCTCTTTCGTTTTCCTGTCGTTTTTCCTTTTTTTTAACGTGTCTTCATCTACTTTCTGTATCCACTTTTCCTTCCCTCTCCTCACTCGAGGACCTCAGGCTGCAGGGCACATGAGGGCTCTCCTGAACACTGGGCCCTTAACAAATGAATGAAATTACCTCTGAATCAAGTGACCCGACTCTCCCAGCCAATAACGTCCGTCTAGTTTGCATGATCTGAGGGACGTGACAGTCCTTCCCTGATTAGCCTAGCAAATGCTTTTCTCCCCACCCCCCACAACCCGACCCCCCCCACCCCCACCCCTCCTACTGCACATCAGTAGCTATGACAAAAGGCGAGGAGTAAAGTCTGGTCATGAGCCTCTCTTTCCCATGACCACTAAGAGTGCTGGTAATTTCAGCTGTGCTGCAACAAGGAATGACTGCAATGTGAGCGCAGACGCCGGGATGTCCTGTTGCAGCCCTATATCATCCTGATGACAGAAAGGACTGAGACAAACCCCACTTCAGACGCTCTGGTTTCTATTTTGGCTTACGTAACAGTCAGTACGCCGGGTGGTGTGAGCATCGAAAACATTTTAAGTTTAAAAAGTCTTGATGCAGGAGAGGGAGTACAAGTGAAGGGTCATTAAAAAACTGTTCTGATGGGAAATACCAGAACTCGATGTGCTATGTGGGGAGTGTGGCTGAGGGTGACTGATGGGGCCAATGGAAAAGCCTCTCCCACTGTGTGTGTGCGAGCATGTGTGTGTGTGTGTGTGTGTGTGTGTGTGTGTGTGTGTGAGTGCCAGCTTATGTTTTTAAAAGAATGGCAGTAGCGCAGTATGGTGCTGATTTTGTTGCTCACTCCACTGCAGCCTGTGATATTGTGGTTTGAAAATTGATTGGGGGATGAACACACACACACACACACACACACACACAAACATGCATACAGAATAGCCTTCAACATTTTATTTTTTTTTTTGATATATTTATTTATTTTGTTTCAAATTAAGAGTCTGTTCCTTTTTAATCCTGCCACTGTATGTGACAATGATTTATCTCTGGCTGCAGTACACAGGAATCTCAACATTCCAGCTAATCACCGTGTGCAAAGTTCAATTGTAATCACAGCCAACTTGTTAGTATCTCTTAGGAAACAGTAAAGGCAGGATTCCCAGCCAGGCAGTCATCACAATCAACATTCCTCAGCAAGGTTACAAAACCTACGATTTCACAGAGCTGAACTCTGCTGATTACTGCTGCTGGAGGACGCTCCTATCTCGTGTTGTACAAAAATATGACACGAACGCTGTCCAAAAAGAAAGTGCAACAAATCATGGAGACAGTTTTGACAGATCAGCCTGCACTCAAAATAATATCAACACACTTAATGTTGTTTGCAATTTATGAATTGCTAAAGTGAATGAAAACCTTTTTTTTTGCACTGAGGAATGCAATCATAACAAATGCCGTGACAACAGGCAGTAACCTGACATTACTGTTTCTCTGAGGGCTTGCTCATGCAGCCAGAGATAATAAAAAAAAAAAAAAAAAAGAGAGAGAGACTTCTCTCTGTTCTGCCCGAGCCCACCGCGAGGAGCACCACCTCCGTTCTCTGAGTCAACAGAACAGAGCGGCGCTGGCAAAACACGAGGAAGTGACCACATGAAAGCGGACAGTGACAGGAAACAGAGCTGACTTCCTGCCTCACAGGAAACGCGGCGGTCGTGAGGCAGAGAAAAAGGCATGGAATGCGAAGCCGCAGCGTCGTCAGCCAAGTGGACACCGCAAATTTAGCTTTGCCCCCACCCCCCACCTCCACCCACCCCTCACTGCCAGAGAGTTTATGTTTAGCTACAGGCACTCATCCCTGATGTCACACTATATCTATTAAATGAAAGTAATGTTAACTTTGTCGTGTGACTGCTGAAACTCAATTACATGACTGGATACGTCATGACTCAACAAGTGGCCGCAGTATGTACGCCTGGGTGGTGTGTGTGTGAGTGTGAGTGTGTGTGTGTGTGTGTGTGTGTGTGTGCAGGAGAATGTGTTTTGAGTGTAGGCTGTTTAAGACGTAGAGAAAGAGGGGTTGTGTGTGTGACAGAGTGGGCATGGATCAGTAAAGAACACACTGTGCTGGTTTAAACTCCCTCACTGGCAGCACTACTGAAAGGCCACAGTGTTCGGTACATCACCCTCTCCTTTTCCTCTCCTTCCTTTTCTCCTTCTCTTTATTTCTCGTCTCCTCCCTCCCTCCCTTTCTTGTCTCCTCCCTCTTTTAATCTCCTCTCCTTCTCTCTTTGCATTGCCTTCTCTTGGCTCTTTCATATTATTTTCATCTCGTTTCCTTCTTTGTCCTCTCCTTTCCTTTCCTCATTTGGTTTCCTTCCGTTTCTTCCACTCTCTTTCTTGCCTTGTCTTCTGTCATCTGCTACTCTTACATTTCCTCTTCTCTTCTTACCTGCTGTCTCCTCCTTTCCTGCTGTCTCCTCCTTTCCTTCCTTCTACCTCTGTTCTACTTTCTCTCGCAGACAGTTGCCAAGTACCTGCAGAAAGCTGGAGACAGAGTGCCAGACAGATGCTGACACTATGGCCGGGTGCTGACGCTCTCATAGCTGCTCAAATGTCAACTGATCTAATGAAAAAAATCCCCAGAAGAGAGAACACCACCTACATGCAGGGCTGCTTTGAATCAAGTGAAGCCACAAGAGAAACCTCAGTTGCAAAGGCCATACAGCTATAGGTATATACCGTCTGCAGCAATGCTCCCTCCTCAGAGACTGAAAGCGTGCAGCAGGTACAAGCTCACACGCTATCAGCTCTCTGAAAAGTTTCACATGCAGTTATCAGAGATATAGAACTGATGGAGGTGAAAAAGTGTGGTTTCCCTGCACTATTTCCACTGAACGCATGAGAGAAACGGTGCTGTCCTGAGCAACTTTTTCACCTTTCGTTAACTACGTTTCAGCCTTAACTGCAGGTGTGTTCTTGCACTGAAAGTAGCTATTTTCTGTGTCATGTCTGCGGCTCTGAACAGGACAACCTATACAGTAGGTAGCACACCATCTCTAACCACTACAGTAAGTAGCTTCTAAAGCTGTAGCTTGGTCATGTCTGGAGCTTTGTGCTGAGTCCGGCTGAGTTAGAGCAGTGCGGTTAAGACAGAAAACGTGTAAAGCTGTTATTAGGCTAACACCAGCTCAGCAGGTCTGCCTGCTTAACAGCAGCGTGGGGCTGAGCACACAGCTCCAGGTGAGATGGCGGGGCACAGAGTGATGGGGAACCACCACTGTGGGATCACAAGGTCATCAAAAGATACACTCACAGCAGGTTTTTTCCCCTCAGTGTCAGATGAACTTTAGTGATCCAGAGAACAGATTGCAACTGATTCCAGTAGATTATAAAAGAAGGTTTGATAAAGGCGGCACACTATGGTAAACTGGCCATAGAATCAAAGTAATAACACCTGGAGACGGGGAAAGAGCAACACAGACATTTTCAGTTCTTCTTGGCTGAAGATGATATGAGAAATGTGTCTGTAGTCAAGGACCAAAAAACGATCCAGCACAGAAAGCTGACATCACATGTCTGCTCAGATAATCTCATGTGCTTGCTTTTTTATTAGACACTTTCTGATTTACATCTTCACTTGGAAAATTTTAGAGCGCATTTATTCAGGAAAAAAGTCTTTAAACAGATGGTTGTGCTTAGACAATATTCAACATTTAAAGACGTTTGGCTTCTTTTGTTAAATAAATAGTTTTGCAGGAAAATATGTTTATGTTTTCACGAAAAGTATCTCGGATATTTTTAGAAGTAATTAAAAAAAATCAAGCAAACCTGAGGGGGGGGGGGAAATCTTTACAAACTAAATTATACTAAAGAGCCGTAAGTCAGTAAGGGGGATTTCGGCCTGGTTCTTTAATGAAGGAGATTTCTGATTTATTTAATGGACATCAAAAGTCAATAAAGACAAGATATAACTAATTGAATTGCAAGTGTCTGCACCTAAATTTTGCTTTAATTTTCTTTCATGGGATATTTAGTTATTGGTGGAAATGTTTGAACTGTGAGGCATACGGCAGCTTTATTTATCTGTTTATATGGAATTTGTCTACAGGGTGGTAGATTTAGTGTTGTGTTTTATTGGTAATTAAAGGAAACTGACAGAATATCAGAGAAACTGTTGCAGTCTGGACGTATTGATCTTAACGTATGTTCAGCTACCCACACACACGTACTCTCTCTCTCACACACACGCACGCAAAAATAAAGCATCACACCCTCACACTACCACATCCACAGAGCAATCTGAATAGCCTGTGATGACTTCATGTGTTTGCAGTTTGATATGTTATCATCAGCACCAATACTGAACTGACCAGTGATAATCACTGACCTATTTACTAAAGTCAATACAACAATGATCATACAGGGCAGTGGAAATAAAAAAAAAAAAAAAAAAAAAAAAAAAAAAAAAAAAAAAGCAGGGCACAGGAAATGTAAAGCCTCGGGTGTTTTTTATTATTTACACCCTCGGTTTCATTAAAATGGTCTGGGGAAAAGGAAATGATTGTTGTCATTAATGTTGCGTAGCAGCGAGCAACACAGCACAGCGCCTCAGGTTGGACTGGCTGTAGCAGCATAAACGAGTCACTGTTAGCGGCGATATAAAAAGAAATCTGTTATGCCACAATTTCTGTGTTTAAAAAAAAGTCTCAGATTAAAAATGGAAACTGACCCTAGGATATGGTTAGAGCCAGAAATAGGTTGTTTCGGCCCCCTCCCCTCCCCTCTTCCTTGTCTTCTATTCCTCTCTTGTCCTTTTCACTTGCTCCTCTGGGATATCATGCACGTACACTACTGGCCACAGCTGATCGCACACTCGTGTTGCAGCAGAAAAGGTCCCTTTCTCACCCGCTGACGTCAACTTCCAATAATTGAATTTGGCAACGCGAGGGGAGAGAGGAGGACCCTGGACACAGAACGCTCAGTGTGGAGCTCCTTAAATTCACTTTGGAGTTCTATGAGCCCAAGTAGCAGTCTATGACTTCCAGGAAAGTACCTCTTTAAAATGGTCATTGTCAGATGCTGAGTTATATTACCATTGAAAAGGCAGAAAACGCAAGTCATGCAGAAGCAAATCTGTCTGCAAATGTATTTACTGACGGCCTCTTGGCAGGATGTCCTTTTCACAATCCTCTGCAAGGAATCTGAGTGCAACCAAATGCCCTCCTCCCCTACCCAAACACACACACACACACAGCTGAACTTGGAAGCCTGAGCGGATGGTGATTGGTTAAGCTGAAGATTGATCGGTCTCACAGACGCTACAGGCAAATGATGAATAGTCAGTGAGTGGTTTTGTGCATACGGTGAGAAGCAGCAAAGCCACTGACACTCCATGATCTTTCATCGCCGTATGATAGTGTGAGACGGGTGGCGGAGTGGAGGGGCTATTAGCAGAACTTCCTGCTGCATTGTATCCGCACAGGAAGAGCTGGCCAGTCCTGATACTGATCCCACTGATGCCTCTGGTTTCTATGCAAAACACTGCAAAATGAGGCCCTGGCAGGTGCAACGTAAGGGACTGGTTGAAGAAAACAGTGAGTTCAAGAGCCACCACTTCCTAATCAAAACTCTGTAGTCTGACTGGGCAAAACAAGAGGAAAAAGGAAAGAGGGGGTCCTTGTCCAGGTAGGCTTTTCCAGCAGGATTACAATGGCAGAAAAAGCTCTTACTGTACATCTTAGAAACAGTTCCCCCACTTAGTATTTGCCCTTATAATGGATCCAAACAAACAGAGTTTGGTTGGAGAATAATAAATCATCTGCTATTTCCCTCTGGTTTGGCCATGTCTCACATTTGGACTTCTCGGGCTGTCCTTGAGAAGTTTAAACTCAGCTGAACTAAAAAAAAAAAAAAATCAAATATGTTTTTACTTCATAACAATGGCTAAGTTGGCAATTTGCATTTAGTTTCTCTCTTAGGCAGTGTTATTCAAGAAATATTAAATATTGTTGATGTTACGCTATGAAATGATATGATCAGAGCTTCAACTTCAACTATAACTCTCAGAGAAATTTTCTCAAGAAGAGAATTAACATTATACATTTTACACTGTTTTCAAAAGTTTCAAATTTTTTTGAGCGGAAAGCAAGCACGGAGCAGAAAAGCAAGCAGAAAATTGTTCCTGCTACAAGAAAAAAGAAAATCTTATTTATAGTGTAATATTGATTTAACCACACTGATGTCACCTGACCTGGAAGGCCCATAAACAATGGCTGCATTACTGACTCACATTACATTTAGTATTTTAGTTTCACTATACACGTTGTTTATGGTAACTGTTACACACATTTCTAAAATAATGTCCCAGCAGCATGTGAGCAGCAGCAATCAGAGCTCGGTGTTTACATGCTGAGCTCTCTCTTGTGCTCGCTGATTTCCTGACTCAGACTTAAGCAGCACGTAGCTCATGTGTACAGACAGGGCCCGGGTTGTGCTGGCAAAGCTTACCATGCTAAAATATGTGCATGTGTTGCTATGTGCAACACAATGTGAGTCTGTAAATGCACAGTGCTGTGTCTGTGGAGCGGGGATATTTTTCGCCTCTGATCAGCAGAGCGGCTGGGCTGGGCTGCTGCCTGCTCTGCCTGGATAAAGATGCAGTGTGTGGACCACTGCTGGGTGCCTGTGAGGCGGCCTGCGTCCACAGGCCTGCCCCACCACGGGAAGGAGGGTGGGGGGAGTGTGTGTGTGTGTGTGTGTGTGTGTGTGTGTGTGTGTGGGTGTGGTGGTGGGGGGGTTATATTTATATGCTTGTTACCCCAGTTCAACCTAGCAAACACGGGGATATCCCCAAGCTGTTTTTATGGCTGGATGTTGATTCCAACATTAAAAGTCCATTCGGTTACAGGGTTGAGAGGTTCTCTCATTGGTGCTCTTCTTTTCTGTGTTAATTTCGTGGGAGTCAGTGTGGCTGAAAAAAACGAAGATAAAATCTCTCACTTTTGTTTGCAAGAAATGAATACTATGTTCTCTCAATTTCCATGGAAAGATAAAAAACCTAGAATAAATCATAAGAACTTGTCTATGTCGGAGAGTAAAGGTGGGTTTGCCCGACTATATCTATGCTTTTCTTACAATGCCAGGTAACCCACTGTATGAGATTGTGGAGGTATAACTTCCAAAGGCTTGAGGGACAGAGCATAACAAATCTATTTCTCTAGCATCATTATGGTATTGTCCCAAACCTATTGCAAGGTTAATACAATTGTCCATTAGTGTGGTTAAATTTATACACAGGAGGTTAGGTGCCATGGTTACTTTTCTCCCTTCATGTCCACTATGATCTGAAATCTGATTTTTTTCAGCAGGCAGTTGATCAACATCCATATGCAAGGACATAAAATACATCCAACTGGTCAAATTGTGAAAGACAATACCGTAATGATACCAAAATTCTGAATTAATCTGTTTTTCTCTCCTATTTGCTGTTAAAATCTATTATCATGAAAAATGTAGATGGGAGGGAATGGTTTGAGGCATATGTAAGCTTCTTCTCTGCATCATCTCTGTCATGTCTGCATAAGGGAGGGAGTGGCTTACAGGACACAATAAGGTCATTCCTGGACTCACAACGCCTTACCCTCTTCTCTGTGTTATATAACAAGGTCATTGTTGGACTCACAATATTCACTTCTGGTGTCTGTTCCTGTTAAGGAAATTCTTTGTTTAAAAAAAGGAAGAAAAAAAAGAGAGAGTATATTTATGTGTTGGAGCAAAACTTTCTCTCCTCTTCTCCACTGGTGTGTCTTGTCTGTGTAACAGCCATGTCCTTGTAGTTTCATACTGTCTTTCTTGTGTGTCGGTCTGTCCTGGAAAATCTAAAGCAAAATCTTAGAGGGGCTTTTTGTAAGTTTTCTCTGCCATCAAATGTTTCTTGCCGGGGTGGTGGTGATTGAGCTTCAGTCATCGTTGTCTTTGTAATACAAGAGCTAATAATACACCCACTGAACAGAGCTACATCTTCGGGGCAGATTGGAGGCTACAGTGAGTCACTGGGGCTAGCTGGTTAGCATGCTAACTCTAGTAGAAGAAAAGACATGATAGATACAAGAGTTAACATTGGCGTTGCTTTCCACTGCTGGAGACAGCTGTTGGTGAGTATAGAAAAGAAGTTTGATGCTGAACTCACAATGTTTCTTCTAGACTGGTAAGTAAACAGCTGTTAATGCTAACGCTAACTACATAGCAATAGAAAAACTTACAAATAGCTCCTTTAATGTTTAAGTAGAGTTGAACAACATACATTACGGGTACAAAGATAAATGGTAAACTGCCCTAAGAAACTCCTTTCAAGGGATGAAAAAACAAGTACATCACTTCCAGGTGAAAGCTTGAAAAAGTGTGATTCTAAAGTTATTTTTCAAAAAAAAATAAGGAGATTTCTTTAAAGACATACAGTGCGGGACGCCATCTTAGTTTTGCTACCTTTGTGAAGGTAACTGACTTGTATTGTGCTAGACTGAGCAAGTAACTGGCCACAAGTTGGATGAAGAACTGTTAACTCATGAAGGACAATTATTTGGTTTTCAATTTTTTCTTCCTGATGCTTTTAACTCTTTAGATATTTATAACGTCCATAAAGCAGTCTGTAAATCAGGCTGTAATGTACTGGTTCTAAAATTAACATGACTCATTCTCTGCAAAAAAATATGTTTCCAGAGAAAAAAACAACAGAAGAAACCTTATGTGGCCATTATAGTCCTTTTATCACAAAGTAGTTTTTTTTTTCATAGGCTCATTATGAAAAGGAAATAACAGTGACACATCACAAAAGAAGACTTAATTCAAATGATCAGCAACTGATGACTACAAGGTGACTCCGCTCCGATTGTCATGGTTATATCCTCACGTTTTGAAATGTTGTTTAACATAATAATATTGGTCTTGGACACTTCTCTACAATTGTTTTATTTTTCAATTATCACTAGAGTTGTTGGTATTTGGTCTCGTTGCTTTTACACCGGCGCCATTGGATGAAACACATTCACTGCTTTGTAAGTGTGTTGCTATACTAAATAAAGGTCTCACAATGACAGCTGCTGTGTGCTACTATGTTTATTCTGTTGCCCGAAAAAATCTAAAAGCTTAAAAGTGTCATTAGTGTTTTCTTTTCCCTTTTGAACTAATAGATAAGTACGAACAGAAATTCTGCTCTACATTCAAAATATCCACTGATGAATATTAAAAGAACCTCATCTGTCATAGCGAGGGCCACATTTTTGTGAGGCACAGTAGACAGCAAGTGTGACATTAAACCAGGGCACCAAGACCTGGACTTGGCATCCTGAATCAGAGGGGCCATTATCAAGCTGGCAGCCGTAGAGGTCAGGACAGGAGGTGCACATGAGTAAACCAAAGCCTCACTCCAGCATTTACTTTGGCTCTATTCAAATCAAGTATTATTTAGCTGATTGTGAGTGAACTACAGAGCGATTACCTCAGTATCTCCATATGAGTATTGTGGTAATTTATATTGATCGTATTGAGGGGGTGATCGGCAATAAAACTGATTAATTTCCCAACTCTGAGTGGAGCTAAGAGGAAGAACGAAAAAAAAAATGAAGGAAACACTGGAAGAGGAAGAAGCCACTGAATCTGGTGTCACGCTCAGTGTTACTTCCCCTCCTGATGACATCACTGCCCTGGTACTGCATACCTTGAACTGCTCTCAAAGCAGCCACTTCCTGTCAGGCTGAAACGTGCAATAAAAACAATCACTACATCCAGCTACATGTGCTGACACGGAAAATGTCAAAACTAACATATTAGACAGTTGTTTTTTTCAATTTCTGCAACACTAAATTAATAATGTTCCTTTTTAGAATTCGAGTTTTTCCTCTTTTTTGCCATCAAGAGCGCTAGAGAGAAATGATAGCAAGTTGCATCTGCAGATAATATAAGTGCAACAGTATGTTATCTCCAGTATTACTGCAGAATAGAGGATGTGGGATATATAGATGCGCAGATGCAAAAAACGGCTCCACGGTCGAAGAAGGCCAACAACTACAAACATTTCATTTTACTCATACGTCTGAATGGATAAAAATCTGTGAAACAATCATTACATGTCAAATTAAACAGAATAAAACCCCAAATGACAACGTCTTAAAAGGATTAAAATAATTATTCTGGATCGGGAGGTGAATGACGATTATTTCAGAGAGAAATGAGTACACATGTGGCTACATGTCTAATCTGACCTACCTGGCACTGCTGTGTTTCCTAGAACCTGAATGGGGAGCCACACTTGAAACTAAAGATGCCACCCTCAGACAGTACACCATGTCTACGCCCAAAATCCTAAATGACGGTTTATATCTTGTAAAAAATACTCCCATTAAAACAAATTTTTTATCAGTCATGGTGGGAAAACAATAACATTCCACACTTGCTCTGGAAATTGCTAAGAGAAATGTATTTTAGTATTGTAGTTTTAGTCCATGCAGTGTCTGCTAGTAGAAGCTAATGTCAAGTGAAACCTAACTGCTGGTAACCTCTCCCTTCTGTGGGGTGTTTCTTTTACAAACACTATGTCAGCCAATAGCCTCGCTATACAACACAGACAATAATGCTGCAATGTTTCAACACCAGTGCAAACCTAAACTGAACACTCCTGAGTGCGCTTCGGTTACGCTGTTATGCACTTTGACCTCGAAACAAACTATTAGTTCCTGTGGCAACAGAAGCGGGAAACCAGCTGTCTGACGCACAATCATAACAGCACTTCTGATTAAAGTGCGCATTTAAATTTCCACCCATGCCAGCCAGCTCCAGAGCTCCCAGTGAGCATTCATGTATGTGATAGAGAGCCCTGAATGCATGTGTGATTGTGTGATAATGCCAGGCCAGTCTGACAGGCACCGTGCATAATCGCTTTAGGGCGGGAGTTGCACAACAATGTGGGTCTGGGTAATGCCTGTGGTTTGGGGCCCTCAGCAGCAAGCGGTCCCGTAAAAGTGCTGCTCTGCTCACTCTCTGTGTGTCTGCAGTCACTACACACACACACACACACACACACACACACACACACACACACACACACACACACACACACACACTCACTCACTCACACACACACACACACACACACACACA